>NW_006292334.1:2278651-2280728 GCF_000327345.1 Myotis davidii | reverse complement strand
AGGATTAAGTGATTGCCATGATTTGCTAGCCTCTTAGCTCTGATCAACAGCAGAAAAAGGTGAAAAAGAACATCAACCTCAATGTTGAGATTTGAATGGAGATGCGTATTTTTTTTCAAAGAATAGACAATAAAGAATGCGATGTGTGTATTTCAAGTGAGAAGATGTCCATGACTTCTATATAACCTCACAGAACCTACAGATGGGGAAGAAAGAACTCTCCTTAAATAAAGTCTAGTGCCGATATGGTCATTCGGAGAAGGGAATGGGAGGTTTGCAGCAGTGAGATATGGAAAGGGAAAGCAATCAAATGAGAAGTAAGTCCAAGGTGAAGGAAACTTTGCCCAGGATTGATGTAGCAGGAAGCGGTATAATTTAGGCAACTTTGAAGTGATAATGCTTTCATGTGATCTCCAAGTTGGAAACTATGTTCAGGCTGACCATAAAGTCAAATCATTAAAGTTGAAGACTCAAGAACACTCTGTAATATCAAGCCCAGATAACAGAATTAATAGAATATAGGAAGTTCTTCCTGAACATCTTGTAACATTGCAATCCAACCACATAGCTATTTCAAAATAAACAGTTTCATTAAAATGCTGCATTCCCTTTGATCCTAATCTATGCTCCACTGGCCTTCTAAGTAGTGGTAGTCATTAGATTAGTGATAAAACTTTATAACATAGTGAGAATTATAAAAGTTATGTCTTTGTTTGAGACAAAAAGAAAAAAATGAAAACCAAAGCTATCAGGTCACAAAGGCATGGAGAATAATACAAAAAATGAGAATTGACTTGAAACTCATGGTTATTAAACATTTCTTGACTTACAGATTTCAGATTCCATGAATATTTACGGTAGGAGTGAAGGGAATTTGGCTGTAGAATAAGGCATAGAGCAGTGTCGGAACTTTTGTGTGTGCAACTAATGTTTACCTGAGAATCCTCCTTGTTCCGTAGTTACTGCAACAACTTCTCTCAGCTCATGGTCAGAGAAGCATATGAACTCAGCTGGTGTGGCTCAGTGGTTGAGCGTCAACCCATGAACAAAGAGTTCACCAGTTTGATTCCAGTCAGGGCACATGCTCATATTGCAGGCTTGAACCCCAGATGAGGGTGTGCAGGAGACAGCTGATCAATGATTCTCTCTCATCATTGATGTTTCTATCTCTCTATCCTCTACTCCTTTCTCTCTAAAATCAGTAAAATCAATTCCTTTCTCTCTAAAAAATTAATTTACAAAAGCATATGGGAGTGGAGCCATGCACGAGTGTAAGGCCCCAGAATGTCCAGGCTAGAAGCAAAAGCGCCATAGGTTGGCCACCTTCTTACTCTTCCCTTTAGCTCTGTCACTTGAGGTTAAGGAAATGGCGTCTTTGCACTTGTAAAAGGAAGATACTCATCAAAGCCTTTTTATTCAGGGAAATAAGTTTAATTCCTCTTCTATGCTCAAAACTTCCTAAATTAAAAAGGAAATTAACTTATTGTGTATCACTATGCTGAGTGTTATATTAAAACACGTTCCATGTGGTCCATTTCTCATAACAACCTTGCTGGATGGGTATTGCTATCTCCATTTAAAGAGAGGAGAAACAGATTCAGAGAAGATGTATTATTGAGGTTATGCTAAATGCTGTTACAAAGTCATCCAGATATGAACAATGCCTTCAACTTGATAGAAATGTATTCTTGTCTCTCTAATGTCAAAATGGGTAACACTGATTTGTAAGGTTGTAAAGCCCTGATTGTTGGCTTGTTTGCTGAGGCATCCACTTCAGAGATGGCTCTTGAATAAACACATTGCCAGCCACACATTAGATGAAGAGCCAGGCCTCCTCACCACAATGAGGCTCTATTTTTTAGAGATTTTGGTTGATTTCAATAACTAACAACTTAGTATTTTTCATCTTCCTACATTTTAAATTCCTACCCATATGTTTAAATTTATCAACAAGGAGTGAGCCCAGAAACACTGGGCTCCTATCTTCAACCCCAATAAAAGCAGAACTACAAGCTTTTTTTCTCTCTCCTCTCTCTCTCTCTCTCTCTCTCTCTCTCTCTCTCTCTCTCTCTCTCTC
>NW_006292334.1:2264494-2278590 GCF_000327345.1 Myotis davidii | reverse complement strand
CAGAGTGTCCTGTAATTTCCAGGACCTATAAAAGTAACAAATGTCTCCCCCCCACACCACCACCAAAGTTTCCTGATGGTTATTGCTAAATCAATCAATCTATATATAAAATAATAAAAAATAAAGGGCATTTTGCAATCATAAGAATCAGACATAACACTGGTTATTGATAGGCAAAGACCAACACAAAAAAACAGGGGTCTCTTCCAACAAGTTATTCAGGGATCCAGGCCCTTTGCAATCTTGGGATTCTGTGACCTTTAAAATGTGGGTTTCAAGGTGACTAAGGAAAAGACAAGAGAAGCAGGATCCATATGGGATTATAAAAAATTCCTAAAGATGGTACATACTACTTTCTTTGACCAGAACTCAGTCATGTAGCTGCTCTTGACTCTAAGCTGGCCTGGAAAAGACATCTTAGTATGATCTCAGAAAGAAGAGAAAATGAGTTTGGGAACAGCTAGCCAGTCTCAAGCACACTCAACTTTTTTAGTCATCAATATGCATTTAAATCTCTGCCCCACATGTAGAACAACTTCTCTTCTTCCCCAAAGGAAATAGCTCTAAATATCATTCCAACAAAGCATCCAGCTAAGAGCCCAGGATTTTCTTGTGCTGGGTGGCCTTCTCTCTCGGATCTGGACATGTCATGTTAAAATACATGTTATCCTTCAGAAGACAGGCATAAGGATAATCATAACAATATCATTTGTAGTAGCATATCATTGGAAATAATTTCATGTAAGAAAATAAATAAATTGTGGTATATTTAAAATAGAGAATTAACAATGAATATGAATCAACTTCACTTATATTAAAAATATAAATATTTATACAGACCTGATATGTATGACTTGTAAGCAATTCTAACACCTTTGTGTAACAATATGGATAAATTATACTTTATTAGCAGGTGATATAAGAACTTTCTAGGAAAAACACCCTGCTATATTGTCCACTCTTTGTAAAGTTCACTTTGGGTAGAAAATAATTCTCTAAGCATGAATGTGAATGGAGGTGTTTACACAAAAAAGCAGAGAGAAATTGTTACTTTAGAGAGCTGAGGTGTGAAGAACCAGAATATGGTTAGCAAAGCAGGCCCAGAAAAGTCATGCATGATGTTGGAGCAGAGTCCTGGACACTCTTCTATATGCTAGGCAGTATCTCTTTTATTACTGACTAGGGGCCCAGTGCACAAATTCATGCACCTTGAAAGGAACTGTGGGTCACGAGGCTTAGGTGGGCACAGAGGCGGGTCTTTGCCCATCCTCTGCCCCCCAGCCCAGCCCCTCCTGCCATGGCCGCTGGTCCCCTGTCTGCTGGCAGCCCTGCTCCCAAGCCGCCGCTTCTATGTGCTGACAGCACCGGCCCCACTAGCACCTGCTGATGGGGTGGAGCGATTGGGGCCGGCCCAATCAGCGGGTGTGAGTGGCGGCTGCTGCCCCGGTCACCCCTCAGGAGCACAGGGAGGTGAAGAAGCCCTTAGGGGCAATCAGGGCTGGCAGCGACTGCTCGCACCTGCTGACAGCGCTGAGCAATCAGGACCGGCGCTGGACTCCGGCAGCAGGTATGAGCGTGGCTCTGATGCTGGCAGCAGTTGTGAGCAGGGCCATCGCCAGCAGTGGGTGTGAGAGGTGGCTGTCAGCCCCGATTGCCCCCCAGGAGCAGGGGGAAGTAGAGAAGCCCTGAGGGGCTATTGAGGCTAGCAACCACTGCTCATACCTGCTGATGGCACCGAGTGACCGGGTTTGGTGCTGGGTGCCAGCAGCAGGAGCGAGCTCTGGGCAGGACCATGGCACGTGGGAGTAAAGAATTTTCAGTAACCACCAGAGGCTGGCCCCAACAACAGTGACTGGTGCCCTACCTTGGTCTGGCAACCCCACTCACCTGCTCCACCATCCTGCTGTGGCCAACGCCCACCATGTTCCATGCTCTGCCACCTGCTGTCAATGCCTGCCATGTTCCACGTGTGCCCCTGGTGGTCAGTGCACATCATAATGACCAGTTGTTCGGTTGTTCGGTTGTTCCACTGTTCCGTCTATTTGTATATTAGGGTTTATTTATATAGATTCCTGGTAAAGGCTGGATGTCCCAGGAGAAAGATGACAGTAGCCCCGGTGATAGTGAGGACAGTTGGAGAACAGTGGTCATTTGCCATCCAGTATAAAAACATTTCAATATTTAAACAATTATTATTATCAGATCCTTGTCTACCAGTGGAAGATAAGCACTAGGGACTTTGATGCTTCAAGAAGTTACAGATGAGAAGATGAAAATAAAGAAGGAAAGAAAACTTTGATTATCTTCCCTTAACAGTAAGCCACATTTATATTCCTTGCAATCAATTTACCATTATAACACCTGGGAATGGGTCTGGGCAGTTAGACAGCCATGGGCAGAGAAGGAATGATAGGCCAGGTTCAGAAGGTCACCAGGGTGCCTAGCAATGAGCAAAACTGGGAAAACAAATATTGTAGGGTGGGACCTTGCTCCCAGGGTGACCTTTCCTCCACAAGCATATCTCTGGTCACACAATTTATACCCCTTGACCTTTCATGTTGCTGATCAAGCAGTTTGGATTCTCCCCTGGCCTTCCCTCCCCTGGCATGTGACTAGTCATGTGATAGACCCCCTTCTAGGAGGAACAAAGAGGTTAGAGAATAAGCTCATATCTCCCATACAAGCCCTTGCACAACCACTCAAGCATTAAGCCCCCAGGACAATGAGGTTTTGATCAGCATCAAATAATAGGAACAAAGCCTCTGTGTTGACCACAGAGACAGAGTTTTGGTCAAACTATAGATAACATCTAGACCTCAGTTGTGTTTTAGCTTCAGGCCCAGAGAAACACCAAAACAACAACAAAAAAGCCATAACATGGCTGACATTAGGACCAGGTGAAATGGCCAGTGACCACTGTGAGGACTTACAAGGCAATATAATTCTTAGCTGCCATTTTATAAGCTTCCACGGACAGGAGAACAAAGGCCAGGAAGACTTGTCAGGCAGGAAATCAAACCGTATAAGGAACTAAAACTGCCAGGAAGCACCTGATTGCACATTCACATTCCTGTTGACCCTTCCCCAGTGTCAAAACCTATCAGCCAAATCCATGAAAACCACTGAAAACAAAAGCTTCCCGCCTGTGGTTGCTTATAAGGATGAAACTCCAGCTCCTAGTGGCTGCCATCATTGACCTAATATGCCTTAGTTCTGTGCTGTGTAGCGCTCCCCTTTAGATATCCTCATCCCCCATCCCCCAAACCTTTTTCTTTAAATAAATTCAATTTTTCTTTTTTAAGTATGTTTTTATTGATTTTAGAGGGAAAGGATGGAAGAAGGGTAGAAAGATAGAAATGTCAATGATGAGAATCATTAATTGGCTGCCTCCTGCACACCCCACACTGGGGATTGAGCCTGAAACCTAGGCATGTGCCCTGACCGAGAACCAAACGGTGACCTCCTTCCTGGTTCATAAATTGAAGTTCAACTACTGAGCCACACCAGCTGGGTGGACTTTAACCTTTCAACCCCCTACCTGAGCATCAACCAATCAATAAAGATGACAACCCTGAAAAGATATAACTGGAAAGCAGATGACTATTCTATTTGTTTCTTTCCCTGAGAACTCCCCTAAAACCTCTGCCTTTGGACATATAAAACCTCTTAAGATGAAGGGCTCAGCTTTCTCTCTCTTTCTCTCATCCCATGCCTTCTCCCTTCCTTCCCTGAAGCTGTGCACCTTTGCTTTCTTTCTCGGAAGCTCCAAGGGCCCTTTAGCCTCTGTAACTTGTTTCCCGAGTCCACACATCCCAGGGAGCTCACTTCCTTTAAGATCCACTTCTTCTACCTTTGTGACTTGCTAAGTAAACTTTCACTTGTATTTGAGTTCTTCAATCTGAATTCTTTCTTATCCAAACTCAAGGACAGAGATCTAACTTCGCCAATAACATCTGGTGTTGTTTGCCGTTAACAGGTACAGTGTCTTCCACATAAGGAGGGAGAAGATTATGATATACAGATGGATCCCATCCAGGAAAGAATAAAAATAGACAATCCAATCCCCTCTGGCTTCTGAAAAATATAAAAAGAAATTATACCAAAAAAAGGACAATTAGTGGAGAGCTCTCTGTCTCATGAACTTATCTTTAGAGCTTCTAGCATAGGAAGAGAGGACATGGGCAAGATGGATTGATGAGTTAATCAGTAGCAAGGTGTTTTTACTCCCACTTCAACATTTAAGAAGAAATTCCAGTAAGGCAATTTTAGAGGCTAAAATAATATTCATATTTTTCCTCCTATCCTCTGAGTTCTTCTAGCTGGGCTAATAATCAAATTAACAAAGATTAATAGGAGAAAATCAGTTTTAATGCCTGAGCACGGAAATTCACATAGTCATGAAAATTCCAAAGACAATGAGGCAACACTGGGTATATAAGACATTTTGAACAAAGAAGAAAGGGAGGCGATGGGATATTAGATTTCAGAAGTGAGAATGGACAATATACAAGTAGAGGAGGAAGTGGGGGACACAGTAGGAAAATTCTTGCTAGGCGACTCAGAAACAATGGGTAACAGGGGTATCTAGCTAACAGGATTGGAGCCTTCCTGGCCAATGCTTGGGTCAAAATTCTAAAGGTGAATAAGCTAACGCTCCCTTCCTAAAGCAGGTGTTTCTGCATACATTTCTTGGGCAGGAGAGGGAAGAGGGTCAAGGGTTCTTTCTGAGTATTTTTGCTTAATAAATAGCTTAAAATCATATCCCAAAAGGGCAGCTTCAGAATGGCAAAACTTTGTTTCCCTTTCCTATTCTTGTACCAACCTGGGGGGAACTGTAATCAGAGCAAGAAAATGGCCACATGCACTGGTTAGGCCAGTGATGGCGAACCTATAACACGTGCATCAGAGGTGACACGCGAACTCATTTTTTTGGTTGATTTTTCTTTGTTAAATGGCACTTAAATATATAAAATAAACATAAAAAATATAAGTCTTTGTTTTACTATGCTTGCAAATATCAAAAAATTTCTATATGTGACACGGCACCAGAGTTAAGTTAGGGTTTTTCAAAATGCTGACATGCCGAGCTCAAAAGGTTTGCCATCACTGGGTTAGGCAAAGGAAGAAATTGACATAGACTTCTCCACGAATCTTAGCTTCCATGTCAGTCTCAGCAAGCATGAGACTCAGAATTTTCCATATGCACTTGGGAGTGTGGGGAGGGACACACCGAAGTTAGCTGAGAGTCTGACTGTGATATTGCCAGAAAAGGTGGTCCTTGTAGGAGTGATATTGTTGTAATTCACTAGTTAACAATAATAGAAAAGAAGCAAGGAGAGAAGCCAGACATTATAGGCATGTCCTTTGGGCAGCTTCATCAGGAAGCTGAAATTCCACACTCCCCAGGGAACCGCCGCCCATTCTTTGTAGGTCTTTGGGGGTAGAGGGTCCAAGAAATGGGGAGAAAAAACATGTACAATGAAGTTGGGGTAACATAGGGAAGATACTTGTCTGTCAGTCAAAGTTGGAAACAGAGATCATTGGCCAGAGTAGGCACGGCCACCGCAAGCCTGTGAAAATTGGAGGATACATAAAAGAGTTCACTTTCTTGGCTTTTGGCTCTCTTGGATTCACCTGTGTGGCCCATAGCCATGCGGACCCCATACACAATGGACTAATAGACTGCAGCTGGGAACACAAACTAATGTGTAAACTGATACTGGATTGGACTATGCCCTAACATGGCTCTGATCTTAGTCCTGTTAAAGGCAAAATGGGACTTCTGCCTTAGTGGAGCAAAGAGAAATGGGACTGATTCGGGATTTTTGGACTAGAACACACAGTGTTCCCCTGGGCAGGATGGTTCCCCCGATTCTTTGTCCTTCGGAGTTGAAGAATGAATCCATGGACGGAAGATGGTATAGCAAAGGTGGGGATTTATTGAAGAACAAGTATATACTCCCACATGGGGATCAGGAAATAATCTTACAGCACAAACTCCCACGTGGGGAGGTGGAAAGAGTCCCACCGAGTTCCTTTTTTCCTGCTATATAAAGGCTGCAGTTCCTCTGTCCTGTTATCCCTTCTGATTGGTCAATATTCCCTTTGATTTGGTCACTATAGCAACTCCTGAGCTCAAAGGTTAAATATCACATGGGGACACGTGAGGTCCTCCTCCCTCATTGTTCTCCTATTCCCTCTGGGCTTTCTTCCTCCTTATTTATTTTGTAAATATAGACCATTTGGCTACTCCCAGTTCCCTTGTCTTATGGAAGTGTAACTTCTCCCAATCTTCCTTGTCTTATGGAAATGTAGCTGCCCCTAGCTTCCTTGTGTTATGGGAATGCACCTTCTCCCAGTCTGTAGCAGCCCTGCGGATTTTTTGGGTTTTTTTTCCTCAAGGACCCTTAATTTAAAAATGTCCTAAGCCTGCCTATTTCACCCCTAAAATTTCCTATTTCAAGACCCTGGAAACTCAGGGATTTTAATTCTATGCAAATAAAAATTGCTCATTCTCCCCTGCAAGTCTCAGAAAAAATTTCTCTTGGGATGTTGCAAGAAACCTGCTCACACTAGCAACCAGTGGAGACGAGAACCTCTCCCCACTGATAACAGAAAGCACATTTATTTTGAATTCAAGGACATCCAGAGCTGAGATAAGTGGGAGCTGCAGTTATACCTCAGAGAATCTACAATGCCAGGGAGACCTGAGGTTGATCCTAGTAAATGGCAAAGGCTACTGGGTCCCAAATTAGCTGAAAAAGAATAAGCCATAATTTCAACAGTAGGAAAATGAAGATGCAAAATCCAAGAGGGCAAACAGAGAAAGTGGGCATAAGACATTCCAATTGAGACCAGGGGATAAGAGAATAGAACAGTTAATTTCAAGGCCATTCCTTCTCCGACATATGGGCACATAAACCCCCTCCATTATACATTCATGTGTGATCGTGGAGTTGAGCAAGGGAAATGAGTGCCACTAAGAAAGACAAAGCATTTTCTGAAAGGCCACCCTACATTACTGTGTGGGGCTGAGTTAAACAAGTGGATTGGTAGGGAATGGAGTTTCCCCTGATATCCCAGAATGGTACAGATTCATTGTGTGGAAAATAAAGAAAATGTGTTTGTTACATCTCAGTGCAATGCGAGTAAATGTGTGACTTCGTAAGACAATAAAGGCAAATCAATAAACTGTCAAACCTCAGCAGTTGGAAAACTTTCTGGAAGTGTTTTCTAACCACATGCAGCCCCAAAGTTTGTAACTTTTCACATTTTAGACCCTACTTTGATTATTGCACTAGCAACAAATTTTTAAAAATAAAAATGTTTTCCTGTTCATCAGTTAGATATCATATTATTTATATAACATATTTATATTCAAATTGATTAAAATATATAATAGTTTGCATTTGAAGTGAAAAGCTCTAGCTAAAGAGAATATCATTTTCTACTGAGGTTTTTATAAGACCATTTCACACTGCATTTATTGTGTCATGGGAATCCATGGTGTTTACGTTATTTATTTTTATTTTATATTTAACATTATTGATCATTTAGTGTTTTAACCTATGTTCTTTCCTACTTTAAATAATTGCCATCAGATTTTGCATAAATCATCTCCTCTCTTTCTTTTATCTTTAGTATCAGTTTCTCCTTTAAGTGTACCACAGTTTCTTCAAAGTAAGAAAAAGGGAAAAGGTTTTATTAGTGACTATTCTATGTAAGATTCTGTTCTAAGTGAGAGCAGATATATGTATTCTCGAGCTTTAAATCTTACAAACCTAGGCCAAACTTTAAGTCACATAAACTGCTAATGTTAAGAAATATTTGTTTAAAAATTGTATAGTAATTAAGAACACTTCATTGATATTCAAGACAAAATAAACCTCTGATCCTAAAACCAAGAGGATTACCTCCCATCGGTGATTGCATGCAACTATTTCTTTTTTCTATGTTTAAGAAACGGGACAGGAAGGCTTTATACCATGTCTAAAACTGGACATTTTAAGTTGCGAGACCTGAAAACGTACTTTCAACAAAGTACATGACTGTCTTATGAAGTGATTAGAAATAAGGGAGCAAGATTTCCTGGATTGTTTGTCCAGAGTCAAACACGGTTGCACTAATGCCCCTTCTCTGTTTTTTGTATCAAAGAAATCCATTCAATGACAAATAAGTGATTTCTTCTTTTTAATGGGGGTATTGTGTTAAGAAGGGCTTATGAACTAGAAACAATCTGTTCAAGACAATATTAACTATCTAGAGACATCTAATTGTGACAGAAAATGAGAGCGAAGCTTCGTCTGCCCTTCATTTGTTAGGAAGGTCAAGTGTTTCAGAGCATTTAATTTAGAACAAAAGTGCACAAAATATAACACTACTTCACCAGTTGAAATGGCTCTGGAGTCTTCTATCAACTTCAGGAATTAGTTTCAAAGGGTTGTCTGATTTTATTCAGCCTGCAACCAGCATGGAGCAGACCACCTGCTGTGAAATAAGGGTGTAGCGACCAACAGTTATTATAGCAGTAGCCATAAGTTTATTGCTTATTGGCACTAAACTTAAATCTTAGTAATTTTGAAGCACTGAGTTAGCTGAGATTTATGGAGATGCACAATCATTTAGAATGGCATTCATTGCAGAAGGGTATATTATCTAAACCAATTTTCTTATAGTGATGCAATTGCAATACTATAGTTACGGTTGTATCAGCATTTCCATTATAAAGTCCTATTTTCAGGGTTCTATAATTTGCCCATAAAAATTCTCTCCTTGTTGATACTTGGCAAACAACGTCTGTGGCATAGAACTCAAGTTTTTGTGTTGCTGTTTTTTCTTAAATGAAATTAAAAACACCCATACGATGTTTGATCTATTCAGCCATTTTAGGCTTTAACTCTGCAAACAACAACAAAAACACAGCAACTATATCTACTCAGATAGTAAGAAGTGGAGAAAAGAACAATTACCCCAAATGCACTGTGCTATCAGTTACACTTTAACTTCCTGTGTGAGTAAAGAGAAATAATTTGAAAGAAGGTTTGAAAATGCCAGTTAAATTCTCACCAATTCTAACAGCAAACCAAAGACTGGGAGAACTCACTTAACTTCCAAATGTCAAGTTCCTCATCTGTGAGATGGAGAGAATTCTGCTTCCCACATGAGGGTATGAGAATCAAGCAAGTTAAAACAAAAAACTTTGCAATTTTCAAAAGCTATAAGCATTCAATATTAATTCTTTGACTCACAATATTTTCTTCTTTTAAACTTAGAAAATGTTATTGTCCATACTACTTATTTGGATGTATTATACATGCTTAGCTTTCCTCAAATATAAACTTCTTGAGTAGAATACTTCTGTCTTTGTCTCCAAGCTGGCACATAAAAATACTTGTTGAATTCATGGCTAATTAAGTTGGTTTTATATTTTCCTTTCAGAACTGAAAGTGGTTGTCTGACTTTATTTTGATGGAGTCAGCACTTCTAGTTGGAATTAAGCCACCCTGAAAACATGATTGTCGCCCTCTAGTGATCAACAAAGAATATGCATATGATGCCGGAATCTGTCTATGAGACAGGTCCATGGGATTTTACTCTGCATAAAATTTATAGAGCAAATAAAACAAATAGTGGGCCTTTAACAATCTAAATTATTCAATATGAAAGAGGAGGGCATTCCTCAGTGCTGTGTTACAGCAAGTAATGAAAACAGGCTACTTCAGCAGACTGTTTAAATTCAATCCCGGATCTGTTACTTGTTAGCTTTGTAAACTAACAAGAGAGCTAGTTTCCCCAGCAATAAAATTAGGGATAATGGCAGCATTTGCATTTGAAGATTATTGTAATAATTAAATAGTCTAAGCCATGACAATCTTGGTTCATATTAAGTAATAGAATGCTGGTAGTCATCATATTGTTCTTTCTGCTGTCCCATTCTGAGCATAATATTATTTCCAAAATTGTTGTTAATGAAGAATATAGTCTTTAAAGTGTTTTATTTCAAACTAGAGGCCCAATGCACAAAATTCGTGCAAGGAGCTCGGCCCTTGCAGTCCTGGCCGGCCCTTGTAGCCCCTTGCAGCCTCAGCCGGCCCTGACAGCCCCTGCTTCATCTGGAAGGTTGTCTGGATGGTCACCCGGACAGTCGTTCTGCTGTTTAGTCTAATTAGCATATTAGTTCTTTATTATATAGGATACTTTGTTTCACTAAGCTTGAAGAAATCTAAAATTGAAAAAAAAAAGTTTAGTATTACTTGTTCTATGTAAGGTATACCATATATAGCAGCTCTTCCTTTCAACATACTTATAATAAACTAGAGGCTTGGTGGACCAAATTTTATGCACTGGGGGAGGTCCCTCAGCCCAGCCTGCGTCCTCTCACAGTCCAGGACCCCTTGCTCCTTACCCCGCTCCCACTGCAGGCTTTAACCATTCTGTTGTCTGTATCCATGGGATATGCATATATGTATACCAGTTCTCTGGTATCTCTTCCTGCCCCCCTGCCTTCTCTCTGAGATTCCACAGTCTTTCATATCTTTGGATCTATTTTGCTAGTCAGTTTGTTGTGTTCATTAGATTGCACATATAAGTAAGATCACATGACATTTGCCTTGCTCTGGCTTATTTCACTTAGCATAATCATCTTGAGGTCCCTCCATACTGTTTCAAAGGGTAAAAGATCTTTCTTTTTTACAGCTGCATAGTATTCCATGATGTAAATGTACCACAGCTTTTTTTATCCATTTATCTACTAATGGGTACTTGGGCTGTTTCCAGATCTTATCTATTGTAAATTGTGCTGCTATGAACATAGGGCTGCATATGTTCTTTCTGATTGGTGTTTCAGGTTTCTTAGTATATATTTCTAGAAGTAGGATCACTGGCCAAATGGCAGTTCCATACTTACTTTTTTGAGGAAACTCCATACTGTTTTCCATAGTGGCTGCACCAGTCTGCATTCCTACCAGCAGTGCACTAGGGTTCCCTTATCTCCACATCCTCGCCAACACCTGTCATTTGTTGATTTGCTAATGGTAGCCATTCTGGAAGCTGGGAGGTGATAATTTGGATCTCTCTGATGATCAGTGACTGAGCATTTTTTCATCCCTCTCTTGGCCATCTGTATGTCCTTTTTGGAGAAGTGTCAATTTAGGCCCTTTGCCTATTTTTAAATTGGATTGTTGGTTGAAACTCAGAATTTAAAAGGTAGATCCTGTTGGAGGGAAACTAGCAAATCAGCCCACACTTGATAGGGCTACTTTTTGACTGAGTAGTACAGAGGAAACTCATTTACTTCACAACTATTCAGGGATTGACTACTCCTGAGACAGTGTGTAGTCCCTGCCTTCATAGAGCTTATAGTGCAATGAAAAAGATAGACTAGCGAATTTGATAGTGTGGAAGGGCACATAATAAAAATAAAGCCACAGTTGTTAAATAATTATTCACCTTACTGACTATAGATAAGAAATTTTCATATAGACTCTGGAAAACTGGAGGATGAAATAAGGCTGTAAAAAGATAAGATGCCTCAATGGGTCCATTACTCAGAAAAGAAATACATTAATACATTTTGAGAACAGACCAAGGTCAGGACACGCTTTGATTTGGATGCTATGGCCAGACCCTGCCCCGCTTCAGGAGTTTATCTCAGGAACACTGACCATTCTCCGTTCCCAGGAACAGGCTGAGCTGTTTGTAACATCATAGAAGATCAGCCACCTTGTTATCAGACTTTGAGCTCCTGTAGGCCAGACTGCAGACCCGACCCTCCCCTTTCCATGTTACACTTGTAGCTCATAGCTGCATGTAGTTATCTTCTCCCTCGTGTGTGTATATAATCAACCAACTGGTGAGGAGGAAGAGGGCAGAATTTCCAGGGTGACCGACTGCTCTCCCCATTCTGACGGCATTATTGGAAAAAACACTCATATATGATTCAGTCTTGTCTCTGCTTAATTTGGCTCAAGTAGTGACAGGCAGCCTCAGAACCACCGTGTCCAGTTGCAAATTGACCATTAAAAAGTGGCCAGATGACCCTGACCCGTGTGGTTCAGTTGGTTGGGCATTCTCCTGTGCACCAAAAAGCTGCCATTTTGATTCCCAGCCAGGGCACATACCTGGTTTGTGGGCTCTCCAGTGGGTGGTGTGTAAAAGGCAGCCAATTGATGTTTCTCTCTCACATTGATGTTTTTCTCTCTCTCCGCCCCTCTCCCTTCCTCTCCTTCTCTTTAAAAAAAAATGTATCAGGATGATCTGCAATATAACAATAGCATAAGCCAGGACACTGGGAGTTTATAACATCAGGCATCTAAATCAAGGAGCCTAGTTTATTGAAAAATCCCATAACAAATGGTAGTGATTAGTAAAAGTTAGTAGAAATAAGCTAAAAAATAAGCTAAAAGCTAGTTAGGCAGAGAGGTATTAAATGGGAGTAGAAAGCAATAAAGTGTCAAGTGCCTGCAGTGGGAATGGGTAGCAATAGGTGCAGGCAATCCAGGGGTACATTGACTGCAGATTGTTTAAACACAGTAATAAACAAAAGCCGATGTGCTTGTTAAGATCACCATGAAGCAGTGATTCTAAACAATGTCAGTGATATACCCTTAACCCAAAAAAATGTTCTGTTGTTCTACTTTCTAAATAGTTATTGCATATTCCATTCAGTTAGAAATCCCACTATTTAACCTTATCTATATATATAAATAGGTAGTATGCAAATTAGCTGGGCATCACAACCACTCAGGAGGAGCTACGCGTGCACATGGGTGGGAGGGGACTGCGTGCCGCCCCCAGCCGCCGCGGACACACACCAGGGGTTGGGGCGTGCTCCAAGAGGCTGCAGCGCGGCTCGGAGCATGCCCCCAGTGGGTTGCAACAGCGGCCAGAGCAAAGCAGCCCTGGTCCCAGATGCCTGGTGGCGGCTGGAGAGAAGCAGCCCAAGTCCTGGGTGCCAGAGGGAAGCCGGTGCCAGCAGCCAGGGGAAGGAAGGCCTACTCTTGCATGTATCTTTGTGCATTGAACCTCTAGTTCTTTAATAAATACTTTGTTCTACATAAAAATTGATTTGGCAAAATCTCAATTATACCACCAGCCCTCAGCTCAGCTACATGTTTTCATTTCAAGAGTAAGTTAATCACATTTCAGAATCATCCATGTACATTCCAAACACAGTCACTGTCTCCAACCACACTGGCACAACATATTCCAGTGCATAAACAACAGATTTGAAATAAACAATGTTAGTAGAGCCTGGCCGGTGTGGCTAGTGGTTGAGTGTTGGTCGACCTGTGAACCAGGGGTCATGGTTCAAATCTATTAAATCAATATAGTAAATCAATATATTCATATATATTAAATCAATATATTAAATTCATGTATTATATATATTGATCAATTTGCTGAAACCTAGGAGAGTCTTTAGGGGCAAAGAAACTATAGCATATTTCAAATATTTTACAGCCCTTCCTCCCCCACCCCTGCCTCCATTTGTTTTCATTTCGCTCATTTTATCTTGATTTCATTGTGACAGATGCTGATAGAGTTTCTGACACTGAGAATGCCAGATTTATCATTAATGTGTTGCCAAACTGGAGAAGATTTACTAACAATATGTTTTGCCTGCATCTATTTTCTTCTTTTAATATAGAAACTCACTTAAATAACATCTGAATAAAAGTGTTAATAATAGTAGTGAAGCAAAAGCCAGATTGGATTAGTGAGCAGCTGACCCAAGTCTTCACCCTGAATTAAAATTGAATGACAGCTGAATAATTTGGGAGGACAAAATGTCAATCTAAACTCTCCTCCCATCCTTTCTCTCTTGCACACTGGCTACCATACAGGGATGGGCAAAAGTAGGTTTACTTTGAGTACACAAAACACGGTTTATTTTTGTATTATTATTTTAGTTATTGTAGTATTTATTTGTATTACAACTGTAAACCTACTTTTGCCTACCAATGTATTTTTAACATACTATCTTCGTCTCAGATTTTCTGGATGTTAAGAAAGAATATCTTGGATTGTCATTAAAATCTTTTATAGTGTCACAAAAAATATTCTGAAGTTGTTTAGAAATCTTAAGTTATTTAGAA
>NW_006292334.1:2263490-2264313 GCF_000327345.1 Myotis davidii | reverse complement strand
GTCGACCTGTGAACCAGGGGTCATGGTTCAAATCCCGGTCAGGGCACATGCTGGGTTGTGGGCTTGATTCCCAATAGTGGGTGTGCAGGAGGCAGCCGATTGATGATTCTCTCTCATCACTGATGCTTCTCTCACTCCCTCTCCCTTCCTTTCTGAAACAAATAAAAATATATTTTAAAAAACAAACAATGTTAGCAGAGTAATTGTAAAGATGAAGAAAGCAATGTGGAGTTACTACAATTCTGTAATTCTATGCATCTGAATTTTTTATTTGAATTTAAGATTGCAAATATTAAACAGTGCAAATTGTGAGTTGTAATACTCTTGTATATGTGATGTAATATATATGTATGTATATGTATACAAACAATATGTATATATACAGGTAATTCAGGAAAATATTTTGCCTTTTATATAAGATTTGGTTGTATATATGTATGTATATGTGTATATATATTACAGCATATATGGGTATATGTGTATATATATAATATATTCATATATATTAAATCAATTATTTTATATATAATATAAAATAATATTTACCAATGTATTTTTAACATACTATCTTCGTCTCTCTTAGATTTTCTGGATGTTAAGAAAGAATATCTTGGATTGTCATTAAAATCTTTTATAGTGTCACAAAAAATATTCTGAAGTTGTTTAGAAATCTTAAGTTATTTAGAAATGATGAGGCAAGTAGTTCATGCTCTTATATCCATATATAAATAATAAATAAATATTGGTAAGGGCATTAAGAAAATTATTTTCTTCTTTTAAAATTCAAATTAAAATATCTAACAATGTTATGATTATATCTTGT
>NW_006292334.1:2262556-2263430 GCF_000327345.1 Myotis davidii | reverse complement strand
GTGGGGGGGTGGAATAGAAAGAGAGAGAAGGAACAAGAAGAGAAGAATGAGAGAAAATTATTGGTAGTAAGGCATTTGAGATCCATCTATTTGGAATAGTATCTGTACAAATTTGCTGTAAGAAGTAATGATTGCCTTATGTAAAAAAATTCTAAAATAAGTTTGTATCAGTCTAAATATAATGAAATATAAAAGGTAGAGGGCTCCAGAGAAGATATGTGTGTGTGGGAGAGGTATTGGAAGAGCTATTCTATTCTATAGGTAATTTATCAAAATTGAATATCTAGGTTTTATTGTTGTTAATCTTTTTGAAGTATTCAGTACAGAAAAGCTTAACAATCTTAAGTATACACCTTGATGAATGCACCCATGTAACTAGCACCCAGATCAAAAATAGAAAATTGCCAGCATCTGAGTCATAACCCATCCCTCCCCTGACAAAAAGGTAACTGCTATTTGACTTTCATTTCCAGAAATTTGCTTTGTGGCTTTTGAATTTTATATCAGAAAAATAATACAAATTATGATTTTTGGAGGCTGGTACCTTCCATCCAACATCATCATGTTTGTGAGATTCAACCACGTAGGTATGTATAGCAATGGGTCTTTCTTTCCCATTCTCATTGTGTGAATATACATACCACCATGTATTTATCCATTTTACTGATGAAGGAAAATTGAGTTGTTTCTAATGTATGACTATCTACACTAATAAAAGAGAAAAATGGCAATTGGCATATGATGCTACCCTTTTCATTGGCTAATCAGGGCTATATGCAAATTAACTGCCAACTAAGATTGGCAGTTAACTGCCAACAAGATGGCGGTTAACTGCCAACAAGATGGCGGTTAATTTGCATATGTAGGCACAATG
>NW_006292334.1:2253416-2262399 GCF_000327345.1 Myotis davidii | reverse complement strand
CAGTCCCGGGAGCTAGGGGTCCCTTGCCTGGGCCTAAAGCGGAGCCCATGATCGCGGAGCTGCTGCAGCTGCGGGTCCCCGCTGCCTGGGCCGGGCGCCTCAGCCAGAGGCGTTAGGCCTGGGCAGGGGCGGAGCCTGCAACCGCGGGGAGCTGGGGGTCCCCTGCCCAGGCCTGACACCTCTGCCAGAGGCCTCAGGCCTGGTCAAGGGGCCGATCTGGTGATTGGTGATCGGAGGGTGATGAGGGTCAACTCTTCTGTCCGAGGCATCAGGCCTGAATGGGGGGTGGAGCCGGGTATTGGGGGGATAGGATGGTCCCCTTGCCCAGGCCTGACACCTCTGCCAGAGGCCTCAGGCCTGGGTGGGGGTCAGAGCCAGTGATCAGGGGGAGACGGGGGTCCCCTGTCCAAGTCTGACACCTCTGGCAGAGGCGTCAGGCCTGGGCAAGGGGCCGATCAGGCGATCGGAGGGTGATGGGGGTCTATGCCTCTGGCCGAGCGCTCAGGCCTGGGCTGGGGGCAGAACCAGTGATAGGGGGAAATGAGGGTCCCCTGCCCAGGTCTGACGCCTCTGGTTGCACATATACCATTTTTTAGATACTGGAGAGATGACAGTGAATATGGCTTCTGGCCTCTAAGGATCTCTTACTCTCACCACCAAATTTGTTGAAATAATTGGATTTAAAATGATTGATTTCTGTCCCATTAGGTGTCACTGTTTCCCAGTTTTTGGCTAATCCAAAACTCAAAGTTTCTCTGGTGCATATTGCATAAGGCAAAACAAATAATAAAATACATATTCGTGCCCTAAAGATTATTTAAAATATCTTTAATTTGTTGATGAATGGCTCTGATAAAAAGCCTTCCTGAAAATCAAATGAAGAAGTTACTACACCTGTATTTTACAGGCACACAGGAAAACACCCTACCACACAGGCTCTCTTTCACTTTAATTTGTCATTTATTCATCCACTCAGCAAGTATATTAAGCTTAACTGTGGTCTAAGTGATGTGCTATATGTGGGGTTTAGGAATATATGAGAATTTATTTTTCTTTCTGCATAACAAGAAATGTAGATAAATAATCAAGTAATCATTCTCCATGTTCTTAAAAGTATGGCCAATTATCTGAGATTCAAGAGAAAGAAAAATTAGTTCTTTCTGAGATTTCAGGTGAAATTTAATATAGGAAACTTTGAAAGATAAATAGCAGGACCAGGGTTAGGGTGAAGTGACCCAGGCAATCTTCTTAAGGGCAAATTTAAGGTGGTGCCAAAGATTCAGAAATCAAGATAATGTTTGTTTGTTTGTTTGTTTGTTTTTAATCCAGAAAGTTTGTGGCAAAATATTTATTAAAATCAAAATGGCATACTATGGTCCATGAGCTGCTGACCTGTTTTTTGTAAATACTGTTTTATCAACTTTCAGCAAGTAAGAATAAAGGGTAAGGGTATTCTGGAAGAGAAAACATGAGAAAAGAATGGAAGATTTGGCAATGGCATGTGAGATGTTTAAGAACGACAATTAATGATTGCTAAACATTAGACTGTACACCTGAAAATACAAAATAACATTGAATGTAAGCTGTAATTGGAAAATAAAGTAGCCCGGCCAGCATGACTCAGTGGTTGAGCATCAACCTATGAACCAGGAGGTCATGATTTGATTCCTAGTCAGGGCACATGCCTGGGTCAGGGGCTTGATCCCCAGTGTGGGGCACGAAGGAGGCAGCTGATCAATGATTCTTTCTCATCATTGATGTTTCTATCTCTCTCTCCCTCTCCCTTCCTCTCTGAAGTCAATAAAAATGAAGTTTTTTAAAAAAAGGAAAGAAAAAAGAAAAAGAAAATAAAATTTAAAAATGGCCACACCAAAAAAAAAAAAAAGACAACTAGCATTTTAAGGTAAAGAAGAGTATGTAAATGGAAGTGGCTGTTTTATTTTGTTTAATAATGAATTCTGGATTTTAGAGTCATTTTACCCTCTTTTAAAGTTACCATTCTATAAGAAGTAATGAATTAGATTAACCTTGAAGTTGTTTGTGATTTACTTGAAAACTTGATGGACATTGATTAATATCAGTTGAATTGAATATTTTTTCTTATTTTAAGAACCTAGATGGAAGGAGAGGGAATAGAGAGGGAAAGGGGTATCAAAAGGGGCATTAAGCACTTAGAAGACACACTTTTCTTACTATGAAATTATCTAAATTGTCATGCATGAAACAAGTATGACACATGTGAAAATGTGAAAGATTTATAGAAACCAGGTATGTACAGAGTACTAAGTGAACATGTAATAAGACCAAAGATAAGTGAGAAATAATTTTCTTTTAAGAAACAAAATTCTGTATGTATTTATATTTAAAATTTTTCCAGCATTATTAAAAATTTAATAAGAATGGTATATATTTAGGTATACAACATAATTTTTAAGGTAAACATGATGATTTAATACATTATAAAATGATTACCACAGTCAAGTTAATTAGCACCTCCATCACCTCACATAGTTGCCTTTTCTTGTGTGGTGAGAACACTTAGGATTTACTCTCTTTGAAAATTTCAAGTATACAATATAGTATTAACTATAATCACTATGTGTACATTAGATCTCTAGAACTTACTCAACTTATAACTGAAAGATTGTACCATTTAATCAACATCTTCCCATTTCCCCAACCCTCTAGCCCTTGGTAACCACCATATACTCTCTAATTCATGAAATCAGACTCAGAAACACAAAAATTATTATCTAATTTTTATATTGAATCTATGTATCTACTTTCAAAGAAAATACCTATGATGGTATAAGTTAATTGAAAACATGTGCGGTGGGAATGGTGAAGAGTGTGGAAAGGATAAGTAATTTGAAGCACATACACAACATAAATGCTTTATTCCTTTGAGCACTGCTTCTCCCACAGCAATGCTCAGAGAAATAAAAGTTACCAAAAGTGGTTTGACTAGTACTGTACCATATGAAGAATGCAATGATATATATTTTTATTTCATATAAAGGATATCATATATATATGCATTTGAACTGCACATATATAATTATATCTGGATTTGATATTTAGCTTATTTTTTATTTTTCCATAAAGCTCACTGCTAAAATTTAAGGTAAGCAATACATTAATTTAAATGTGGGTAATTTTTGGACTCAGGAAGAAAAAACCCTTAAGGATGTAGGGGCACCACAGCCTTAACCACCTCTTCATGACTGCATACCAACAAGGCATGTAAACTTCCCATTCAACCCCCTGGAATCCAGACACAATATTGAAATTAGAGTGAGTCACACATGTCAACTTAATCTATTGTGTGGCATTCATTAAGTCTGTCTATGGCTGATGTGCCTTTTTTAAAAACAGAAATAACACTTACAACAAACTCCATACCGTAGTTATCACCAAACTCCTTATGTGTTTCTTCACTCCCAGGAGTTTACAATAAAAAAATAAATTGTCATCAAGTACAGCATCAAAATGTAAACGGCAGTCATATTCAGATAGCTTTGTCTTTTTCCAGGTTCATGATTATTTTTAGTCACAGCCTTGACTGAGAAACCACTATATATGAACCACCAAAGTGAGAGAGACAACACAACAAAGTAAAAGATGCCTAGAGTGATAGACAGGTTTTAATTCTCATAGTCTCTCTAGTGTCTGTTTGTGATAGTTGGCTTGTGAGAAGACCCCACAAAACCCAGCACCATAAAAATGTAACACTCAGTGCATGAGCACATCACCCATGGCTTGGGCAGCGCCTGCCTCGAGAGCCCAGTCGCGTGGCAATGGGTCACTTGATATGAATGGTCACTGTGCTGGTGTCTCATTGCATGTGTATTTGTCTTCTTCCCGTTCATTTGTGCAGAAGCATAAGTTATTTTTAGAGTGTAAATATTCATGTACACAAATGTTTTTGCCATGACTATTACAACATTTTGTTAGTTTATATTTTCCATATTCAATTATATTTATTAACTTCTGCCATGAGTCTTATGATATAATTGACTTATCGACAATGATGATGGCAAAAAAACACACATCCAAATCGAGAGAAAAATAAATGAATAAATTCCCTAGTAGGAAATGAAAAAAACTTTTAGGTTCTAAACAAAGTCCTGAATAAATCATAGTTAGCCAACCATTATTCACTTCTCTGTATGCTGCTGCTTACCCATTCTTTCATTACCTCTGGGCTAATTTATCCCCCCACCCCAAGTCTCCAATCTCCCCCCACTTCCTGCCTTAATGATGTTCCATTAAGACTTACAAATCAAATTACTATTTAGTCAAATTTATTTCTTCTTTGGCCAACTTCTCAAAAAGTGCTTGTGCTAGTCTTTCCTACCCTTTCACTTCTTTCAAACTTTTCCTTCAGTTTTGACCAAATCAAACTGATCCAGTCTATTCTTGTGCAAGTTTCTTACTTTAGGAATCTCTTCTTGACCTACTATGTTCCCATATAAATTCTTTATGCAGTTATTATTAGAATTCCTGTCAGTTTCTTGGGTTGATCGTGCAGTCTCATGTCAACCTAACTATCTGTCAGAGAATTTGAAAAGCTGTGAGCCTGCTGAGACCTGCATTTAAAATGTTATGTAACATAGATGACATTCCCAGTGCATCTTAGCACCTGAGTCGGGCGATAATGTGGACAAAATGCCCATGTCAAGAGAAGTCCTAGGCACCGGAGAAGAAAGACAACAGACTTGACTTAATATTATCTATTCTTGAGACCTACTCACTCATTCATTCACTCATTAATAATTTATGTTGATTATTGATTTTTAGATTCTAAGTTTTCATAAACAGAGTTATTTCCCTAGTCCTCTTCATCTCTCTGTTAGATCTACTAGAATCTTAGAGTTAATGCTTTATGAAGAATTCCTCCCAAACTAGAGGAAAATAATTTAGTAAGTCTCTTTGTCCAAAGGGTGAACAAGAACAAAATTCAGTTTATGCTGCACTTTTATCCATGGGAGTTGGAAGTGAATGATATAAAAGGAAATAGTCTGATGAAATCTGATTACAGAGAATCTGGCACCAATTAGGTAATAAACTCACTTCCCAAATGTCACTTTTCAGGTGACCTCAAATATACTAAACAAAAAGAGCCTGGAAGAAAGCAAATATAAGCAAACAACTACAATCACACACAAGGGATGCCACCAAAGCTATCTATTTAAAAATCAAACTTAATCATAAGGGATTCTTTCAAAGACTCTTAAAATATGTATTATTTTATAAAGATATATAATTACAACAAAGCTGGGTCATGCTACATATTAAAATGTAATTTGCTCTGGCTAGTGTTGTTCAGTGGTTAAAGTATCAGACCTCAGACCAGAAGGTTTCCAGTTCAATTCCTGGTCAAGGACATGTACCTGGATTGCAGGTTTGATTCCCAGCCCTGCTTGGGATGCGTTCAAGAGGCAGCCAATCGATGTGTCCCTCTCAAGTTGTTGTTTCTCTCTCTCTCTTCCTCTCTTTCTCTCTGACTCTCCCCTATCCTCCCTCCTTTCCACTTTCTCTAAAAATCAATGAAAAAAAAAAAAATCCTCTGGTGAGGATTAAAAAAATAAATAAATAGATGTAATTTTAAAATGTGGGAAAGATTTGGCTCTAGAGAGATCCATAACCTCACATCAACTTTGGCAAAGACAAAGAAAAAAAATTTTCCAGAACACAGTCACAAGAATTAAAAGTAGTGTAAAGTTCTTACCGCTTTCAATTGAGATAAATGACCAAAATGTCAGAGTAAGCTTACAGAATATCATTGTATTTGAGTTTATCTGTTAGCTTTTGTTGCATAAAAAAATCATCTCAAAACGGAGAGGCTTTTAAACACACACCACTTATTTTGCTCACGATTCTGCTAGGCAGTTCTGATTTGGCCAAACTTAACTGATGTGGACTAGGTTAGTTCCTGCATCTGTAGGCAGCGGGTACATTTTCTATGGGTGGCTCGGCCCAGGAGACCTCATTCACAGAAGTGGCGATTGACTGGTCATTAGTTGGGGCAACACGAGTGATTGGGCCGCAGGTCTTTCATCATCCAGCAGGATTAAATGGATTTATTAACATGGTGGCATTTTTCCTCAAAAGTAGCTAGAAAGCAAGCTGCAAGGTATGTTAATGGTCTGGGCTTAGAACTGGCACAATATCACTATTACCAGTTTCTGTCACTTAATACAAATCTTAAAACTCCCACACTCCTCCCCGGATTCAAGGAGTGAGGAAACAGATTCCACCTCTTTCTTGGCAGAGCTATAAAGTAACACGGAGGCCATTTTTGTTGTTGCAATTTACCACATAGATAACAGTGGATGTTTAAAATGGTATTGTCAAGTCAAAAAAAAAATGTCTGTAGCTATTTACACATTCAAAAAATATTTACAATAGAAGATAATTTTCAGACTTAAAGAATAGCTTAGCTATTCCTATGGCTATTATGAAACTAATGAATGTAACAATCCTTTATAAAGTGATACAGTTTTCACTAACAGTCAGCTGGCATGGTTCTCATCTTAATAAGCACCCAGTAATGTGGCACAATTTATTCCATGGCAATACAAAATAAATGAGGTAAGTGATTTGTGCATGTCCAGCACTTACAATATTCTGTGCTTGATATTAAGTTTAAATGGTAAATACAAGAGTTCTGGTCTCCAACCTCAGGGAATATACAGTCTCGTGGGTAAGACAGATAATAAGACAAAAAAAATGCATATCTACCATCAGCAAAGACTGGTATGATGTATAAAATTCCAAATGGCATCTCTGAGGGAATCATCCGGTAGCCAGGCCTAGAAAATAATTAAGATGATTATAATGAACTACTTGACAGTACTATGTTTAGCCATGGCTGGTGTAGCTCAGTTGGTTGAGCATCATCCCATGCACCAAGAGGTCCCTGGTTGGATTCCCAGTCAGGGAAAATGCCTGGGTTGGAGGTTCAACCACCAGTAGGAGGCATGCAGGAGGCAGCTGACTGATGCTTCTCTCTCATCAATGTTTCTCTCTCTCCCTCTCCCTTCCTTCTTTCTCTCAAAATCAGTAAAAACAAATTAAAAAATAATACATAAAATACTATATTTATATAAATATTAGAGTTACAGGTGACCACCAAAATAATCTAGTCTATCCCTTTTTGTGTTATTGTTAATTCTCACCTGAGGTTTTTTTTTTCCATTGGTTTTTCAAAGAGAGTGGAGGGAAGAAGAAGGAGGAGAGAGAGCAACATCGATGTGAGAGAGACACATGGACTGGCTGTCTTCCACACTCACCCCAACCAGGGGTAGGGAGTGAACCTGCAACCCAGATACATGCGCTTGACTGGAAATCGAACCTGAGACCCTTCAGTGCATAGGCTAATGCTCTGACCACTAAGCACACCAGCCAGGGCTCAATCTCTTTTCTTTAGAGGTGAAGAACAATTGGATTCCGGATGGTAAATAATTTTCTCGAGTCTCTTCTGTAGCTGGGGATGATATGAGATGAGGCCATGTTCAGTATATGTCATTACACCACTGTGTCCTCATTCCCTTTACTTTCAAACACAATTCTGCAAAAGTCCTATTTGCCCACTTGTGAGCTCAATAAATCCTGGCACAACAGTAAAGACTATTGATTCCAGGCAATGGACTCTGTATCAAATCCTGACCCTTTGAAGTGTATATCTCTGCCTTGCCTCAGGACAGTTTGTGTTAATAAAAAGCATGGGGTCCTGGGGACGGAGAGAACCTAAGACCTTAGACTTAAGATCTTAGGTCTTAGCTTCTTTAGCTAAGCTCCTCTGACCTCCAAATGCCTTTCAAAATTATATTTTGTCTCTGGACTCTTTATTAGTCTCTGGATTCCTATTGAATCTACGCATGGCCTTCTCCAGATTCCTGAACTCCTCTTGATGCTGGGACAAGAGCACCAGCCAAGGACTTTGCAGCCAGTGTGCTTCTTGGGGCAAGTGCAGGCTGGTAAGGGAGCCGCAGAAAGGCTTGGTAGTGAGTTAGAGGACTTCGTTCGGTCTCGTAGCTAATTTGACCTTGTGAAATCCAGCTCAGCAGCTTACATAGCCATGTGGTCTCTGACCTCTTTGTGCTTTGGTCTCCTTATCTCCAAATCGGGATAACACTATCAATGCTTCATCCATAGGATTGGTGTTAGGATTAAGTGAGTCAGTAACTGCAAAGCATTTAGAAAAGTGCAGGACACTTAATACACCTCCGAGAAATGTCATTGGTTATTAGTCTAATACTCATCCATGAGGCCTGAGGTTGGACCACAGCAACCTTTTCATAGCAATCTAACTTGAGAAAGGAATGCATGAACTAATGGAGGGATTAGAAATTGTGAAAGTTCTGACATCTCAAATAATAGCATGGAAGCAAATTGCCAAACATGTTCTCCTTGATTTCCTGGGAGAGTGAGTGTAATCAAACAAACAAACAAACAAACAAAAAGCAATGTCTTTGTCTCAGGAGTTCCTAGTTGAAATTTCAGGAGTTGGAGGCAAGACTTATGCTAATCCAGATGCTGTGTTGACTTTCATTACCCCTTTACTCTTCTGAGCACTGCAGGACATCCAGTGCAGGCAGAATCATTACACAAAAAACTAACACCACGGTTGTCAAAGTTCTGCCAGAAGTGCGTGATTGACGCCTGTCGTTGATTCACACTCTGGTAACAATGAGGTTTCAGTAGCCATATGGAGTGTGGGTGGAGTTCAATCACCCTCCTTGCCACCTCTCTCACACGCAGGAGATCGCTGCAAATGCCCTCCATGGATGGAATGTCTGTGAGCTGTCAGAATTACATATTCAGACATGATAATATTTCAGATTTATGTTAATATGTCACAGGGTTAACATGAGAAGTCAGGAAGTGTCATTCACACATGACTTTGGGAACTATTTCTACGGCCCCACCACACGTCTTTCCACATTCCATGCTGTTCTGGAAGTGGCTGGTGTGGGAA
>NW_006292334.1:2249066-2253281 GCF_000327345.1 Myotis davidii | reverse complement strand
TTCTTTTTATTAGTTTTTCCTTGTTTTTGGAGATCTTAAATCAACCATGTTTTATTTTTCTTTAAATTGCTAGACAGAGAAAGAGAAGATCTACAATGGAAAAATAAATGCTGCTCTGACCCCTGGAAAGTTGTTGAAACATTAGAGCGATGTAGAGAGCTGGAAAGAAATGGAATCGGGATGTTTGACGTTAATACTAAGACTTTTTGAATTTACCTAAAGAAAAAAAGCCCATGCTTATTTAGTTAGCAGTTAGATGATATCACACTGAGTAGGGATGGGGGACAACCATTTTCCTTCCAAATTATTCTCATCTACACTAATAAAAGACAAAGATGCTAATTGACCATACCTTTGCTATGCCCATCAGCCAATCAGAAGAGTATGCAAATTAACCCAACGAAGATGGCTGTTAAATTTGCATACTGCAGGTGGGGTAGGTGGCAGCGGGATCCGCCTCCGCCCCGCCACCAGCCGCAATCTGGGCCGGCCTCTGGGACCCAGTGTGGGATCCGGGCCTGCCATCTGCCACCCGGGGAGCAGGTAGGCCAGCAGGTGGTTATCTCCCAAGGGGTCCCAGACTGTGAGAGGGCATAGGTCAGGCTGAGGAACACCCCCCCTCGCCCCCCCGGGCCAGTGCACAAATTTTTGTGCACCCGGCCTCTGTCTTAAATATAACACTACTCACAGCTTAAATGTAAGTATATCTATGGTTTAAAAAAATGAATTATTGTCACAGTTTTTTATGCAATTTGTCCCAGTCTTTATCATCCTTGGTGTTACCATCTTTATCAGCATTACTCTGGCAAACTGAAAGCACTCAAACATTAGCTCTCGTGATTACTGGTTTAGTCCATTCAGGCTGCTATATCAAAATATCACAGACAGGTAGTTTAAACACAACAGAAATCTATTCCTCACAATTTGGAAGGCTTGAAGTCCCAAATCATGGGCATGTGAGGCCTCTCTTCAGGGTTACAGACATTTCTTGTTGTATCATCACATGACTAGAAGAGGCTAGGAAGTTCTTCAACAGCACTAATTCCATTCATGACCTCCCCTAACTCCCACTTCCTAATAATATCATATTGGCACTAGCATTTCAATATATAACTTTGGGGGGACACAAACACTCAAACCATACCAATAATCTGCCTCTAAGTTTTATTTAGATTCTGCTATTAATAAATGACTGTTATACATCCAAGGGTTTATATAGAAAGTATATACAATAATTTCTGTTCTTAAAGAATTCCTAATTCTAATTTGAAGGAGGAAATCTGTTCAAACAAATCAATACCAACAACAAAAGCTGCCTAATGAACATTCAAACAGAAAATATCTTTATGGAACAGGGAAGCTCCTGGACTTGGAAGATTTGTTTTTGGGGCCATAATTCTGAGGTAATTAGTTAATCCCTATTATATGCCAGGTTCTGTACAGAGTTCAAGCTCTTCCCATCTTCCGACTGATACTTTCTTGGGAATGGGGTCATCAGAGCCTTGGAGAGGCTGCGTCCTGCTAATGGAGGGAGGTGAAAACAACTTCACACTCTAATGAAGAGGCTGCTCTTCATTTATACAATGAGCAGGGGTGGATAAGGAGCATGTAGGGGCTGTCAAGGTCTCCCATTTTCAATGAAATGCTGAGCCCCAAGAACAGTTTACCTCAAACAATAACTTCCTCCTAATCTCAGCAGATACCCCCAGTCTATGCAACTAGAATTTAATGGGGTAGAGATTGAATGAAATACATTTTTTTTTAACAAGGCTTTTCAATTGATAGGATTTCCAGTTTCATTTCTTGTTGTTTCTTCAAATGGGGTTCCTCCAAGTGTTAGAAGCAGGAGTTGTGTTCTCAGGAGCAGAACTTCCATTGTTATGCAAAAACAGTAATGTTGATTTGCTGACTGAACTCTGACTTACAATGAAGGGGAGAAATACTAGTAGATTGTTGGCCTGTGCTTACTCTCTGTTGCCTTGTGCATGCCGGTAAGACTGTGTTACAAACTTTTCAACTGGCCTTCCCTCCTGCCATAGAAAGCTGAGGTCCTTGTTTTCTCTAACTGGCTTATTTCACTTAGCGTAATGCTCTGAGGTCCATCCATGCTGCCACAAAGGGTAAGATTTCCTTCTTTTTTATGGCCCAGTATATTCCACTGTGTAAATGTACCACAGCTTTTTTATCCACTCATCTACTGTTGGGCACTTGGGCTGCTTTCAAATTTTGGCTATTGTAAATAACACTGCTAAGAACATAGGGGGGATATAGTCTTTGGAATCAGTGATTCAGGTTTCTTTGGATATATTCCAAGAAGTGGAATCTCTGGGTATAAGGAATTCCATTTTTAATTTTTGAAGTAACTCCATACTGCTTCCCACAGTGGCTGCACCAATCTGCATTCCCATCAGCAGTGCACAAGGGTTCCTTTCTTCACATCCTAGCCAATACTTGTTTGTTGATTTATTGTCAATAGCCATTTTGACAGGTATGAGGAGATATCTGATTGTGATATTAATTTTTATATTTCTAATGATTAGTCACCTTAAGCATCTCTTCACATATCTATTGGTCATCTATAAGTCCTCTTTGTAGAAGTGTCTATTCAAATCCTTTGCCCATTTTTTTCATTGGATTGTTTGTGGGGGGATTTGGGTTGAGTTTTATAAGTTCTTTATAAATTTTGAATTTTTAACCCCTTATCAGATGTATTATCAAATATATTTTCCTATTCACTGGGTTGTGTTCCCATTTTGTTGATGGTTTTCTTTGCTGTTCAAAAACTTTTTAGTTTGTTGTAGTCCCTTTGTTTAATTTTTGTTTCTCTTGCCCAAGGCGATATATCAGAAAAAATATTTCTATGAGAAAAGTCTGAGATTTTACTTCCTGTGTATTCTTCTAGGGTTTTTTATGGTTTAGAGATTAACAGCTAAGTATTTAATATACTTTGAGTTTATTCTTATATATATTGTAAGAAGGTGGTCAAGTTTCTTTCTTTTTTTTTTTTTTTTTGGCGTGTTTTTGTCCAAGTTTCCCAACACCATTTACTGAATAGACTATCTTTAATCTCTTGTATATTTTGGCCTCTTTTGTCAAATATTAATTGACCATAAACATATGGGTTTATTTCTGGGCTCTCTATTCTGTTCCATTGGTCTGTATGTTGTTTTTATGCTAGTACTATGATGTTTTGATTACAATGGCCTTGTAGTATAGTTTGATATCAAGTAGGGTAATTCATTCCACTTTTTTCTTCTTTCTCAAGATTGCTATGGCTATTCAGGGTCTTTTATGTTTCTATATAAATTTTTGGAATGTTTGTTCTGGTTCTGTGAAATACACCATTGGAATCTTGTTAAGAATTGGGTTGAATCTTAGATTGCTTTGGGTAGTATGGACACTTTAATGATGTTAATTCTTTCTATCCATGAACATGGTATTTGCTTCCACTTACTTACATCTTTTTCATTTTTTTTCTTAAGTGTCATAATTTTATGAACTATTTCTGTAATAGTTCTATTACATCCTTGGTTAAATTTATTCCTAAGTATTTTATTCTTTTTAAAGCAATTTTAAATGGAATTGTTCTCTTAGTTTCCCTTTCTGATAGATCATTATTGGTGTTTAAAAATGCAAGTGGCCCTAGCTGGTTTGGCTTAGTGGATAGAGCATTGGCCTACAGACTGAAGGATCCCAGGTTTGATTCCAGTTAAAGGCACATGTCAGGTTGCGGGCTTGATCCCCAGTATGGGGTGTGCAGGAGGCAGCCGGTCAATGATTCTCTCTCATCATTGATGTTTCTATCTCTCTCTCCTCTCCCTTCCTCTCTGAAATCAATAAAAATATTTTAAAAAGAAAAAGAAAAAAAATGCAACTGGTTTCCGGGTATTTATATTATATCCTGCTACTTTTCTGAATTTTTTTTTATCAGTTCTGGTAGTTTTTTGGTGGAATCTTTAGGGTTCTCTTTATACTAGTACAGTATCATGCCATCTTCAAATAACAGTTTTACTTCTTTTTCAATTTGTATGCCTTTAATTTGTATGTGGAATCTAATAAACCAACAAACAAAATAGGAACAGACTCATATAGAGAACAGACTCACAGCTGTCAGAGGGGAGAGGGGTTGCAAGGCTAGGTTTAAATAAAAACAAAAAAACTAAACAAAGAAACTAACAACTCACAGACACAACAAAATGGTGATTACCAGAGGGA
>NW_006292334.1:2234563-2248539 GCF_000327345.1 Myotis davidii | reverse complement strand
GATTGTGGGGAGGGAGGGGGAGGGAATGACCAGAATGACCGCTGGGCCAGTCATTATGAGGAGCACTGACCACCTCTTGGTCCCTTTCCCAGCCGGCAGGCTCCAATTGCCTGATGGCCACCCATGGCGGGGACAGGGCCAGCGAGCGGGCAGGAACAGCTGACTTCTCAGTCCCTTCCCCCAGCCATCAGGCACTGATCACCCAATGGCAAAAGAGGAACCGGGGGTGGGTGGTAGCAGGGGGCTGGGCCAGCTGCAGGCAGCTGGGGAAGATGGCCCTGATCACATGCCAGGCCTAGGGACTGTACCCACACACAAATTTTGTGCACCAGGCCTCTAGTATTTAATAATTTGTAAAGTCTCCTGTCCTATGGGAAGAGAATAACCAAGAGTTGAAACTTTTTTAAAAATATATTTTTATTGATTTCAGAGAGGGAGAGGGAGAGATAGAAACATCAATGATGAGAGAGAATCATTGACCAGCTGCCTCCTGCCCACCCCACACTGGGGATAGGGCCCACAACCCAGGCATGTTCCCATGACCCAGGACCCTTCAGTCCACAGGCCTACACTCTCACCACTAAGCCAAAGCAGCTAAGACAAGAGTTGGAACTTTTATAATGCATCTAAATGTGTATGTAGCCATTAGCAAAATATAAAAATAAAGTCATCTTACCACTATTCTTGGTTAAAGTTATCACAGTAGCATGATAAAGAAGCCAAATCAAATTATTTTTCACACATAGAAGGTTGCATATTTAAACTAATACAAAATAATATTTCATGTAAACTATAATTAAAATTAAAATTTAAAAAGAATTAAAAATAAATCAGTTATCATGTACTTTTTCTGTCAAGTAAATATTAGAAGGGCAAAAATGAAGTAGGACTTTCTCAGAAGTGTGATGCTTTCCCACAGTCTGTGTAACCATGGACCACAAATTGGTAAGTTTATTTGAAATAGGTTCTATTAAGTCAGGATTGGCTTAAAAAGTGTTTTGTCTTGCATTTTTATAATTAATCTCCGATTAATTATAACGTGTCATTTGCATGACACGTTTTCCTAAAGGGTATAAAGATAGTTAACAAACCTAGGAATAGAGGCAAAACAGCATGATAATTGGTGTTAAGTGGGTCATTTGTTAAAATGTTCCACTGCAATAGTTCATCTCTTCCCAGCTTCAGTCTTTTTCTCCTATTCCCAAGTGATGCCAATTATCTAAAAACCTGAATAATAATTTATTAACCTTCACTTGTCACCTTATTAACTCAGCCCTCTCATTCTTTCTGCACACTCTTCATCACACAGTTCTCTTACATCCAGCAATACTTTTAATTAAAAATAATTTTAATCTGTAAAGGTATCTATCAGGGTCCATTAATAAGTGGACTCCAAATCCAGCTTTGAGTTCTGCAGATTCTTTAAACATAGTTGTGTTTTCAGTCCTCTTTTTGGCCTTTCAGAGGAGGTAGATTTCTTTTCTCCTCTCTGCTTTGCACTAATATCAGATGACTTTATGGATTCAAGTGGCTTTTCTACAAGGTTTGGCAGGAAGTTCAGGTCCTACTTTGCTTGGGAACTTCCTGGCCTTATTTCTGCCACTTTCCTCGCCATTGGACTTTGTCTATAAAAACAATATTCTGCCTTTAAAAGCCTCTTCCTTTCAGAGTCTGTTTTTAAAAGGCAATTAATTCTCCCTTATAGACCTGTTGTAGGCACACACCTCAGGTAGGCATATTAAAATAATGAATAGCTGAAGCACTTTTTGAAAATAAGTGATTTTCTATTTGGCATAGTATGTAGTAGCTGAAAAGTGAAAGAGAGATTCAAGTCATTGACCAAAGAAGATATGAATATGTAGCTACTCTGCTATTTCTCTGCAGTTGGCCTATGGAAACATAACTCATTGATCTGGAATAAAAACCTGAGTAGCCTACACAAAGTGGGCTCTTCTGGAATGTCAACATTTATAGCCTATACAGAGGACAGATGTTTTTTCTGACTTTCTTGGTGATCTACTGATGTCCAGGTCCCAGGTCCATCTATGCAGTGCCAAGAACTCTGAAGGAAACTAACAGTTCTGATTCCAGATATTCAGCCACATCGTCATGATAGGTTCACTTATGCTTCCTAAGCATGTGTCCGTGCTTGGGATTTAGAAAATAATATACAGTCCCAAAGTGAGTGACTCCAAACTTGCACTCTTCAAAGGATCAGGTTCTTAGGCAGAAAAATGTATATCTCATTGTCATGGAAAACCGTTAGAAATCGAAAATATGCTTATCTCCACATTTGTTTTGGCCACTGTGTTTTTGGGATACTCATGGACCCACCCTGAAGGAGGTTGGAATTTTTTTAAATCCCTACAGTAGCTTTGGCTGCCAATCTGGGCTTAGTCAAGACACCAGGCATGTGGGGAGCACATTAGCAGTGGCTGTGTGTTGATACTATTCTCCAGAGCAAGTCTGAGGAAGATTCTGATTGGGAGAAATTTTTATTATGCAGATGAGGAAATAAACATAAGATGTGGTGAAGTTGAGCTTTTAATCCAGATTAGTGGGGCTCTAAAATTAGGCCTATTACTCCTTTACCTACATGGCCCCTGTATTAGCTTCCTAGGGCTGCTATAACAAAGTACTAAAACATGTGTAGGTTAATACAAAATAAGATTATCTCACAATTTTGGAAGCCAGAAGTATGAAATCAGGGTGTTAACTGGGTTATACTTCCTCTGAAACCTGCAGGAGGGAATCTTTCCTAGCCTCTACTAACTTCTGTTTTTTTATCAACAATCCTTATATGTATGTCCTTGGCTTGCAGATGCATCCCTCCAATCTCTGACTCCATTGTTTCCTGGATGTCTTAATCTGTGTCTCTTAAAGGCACCAGTCATATTGGATTAAGGGTTCACTTTACTCCAAGATGACTTCGTCTTAACTGATTATATCTGCAATGACACTGTCCAAATAGGTCACGCTATGAGGTACTAGAGGTTAGGACTTCAATATATCTTAATGGAACACACAATTCAGCCTATAACTCCTCTCTTATCCTAGTACAACATCTTCAAAGGTAATCTTGAGTGTTGTAAAAGCCCTTCTTAGCCCCAGGGAAGTTCAAGTTTGGGAGACAGAGATTTGAGAGAAATATTTCACTTCGCTCACTTCACAGAGCTCATGATTATATCTGGAGAATTTGCAGTATTTCATAAACACTAAGAACATGCTTATCTAATGCTAAACAAAATTTTCCTTGATTTTTAACCATGTTATCTTATTCCTGCATTGTTTCAAAATTTTGTTTTATCACAGTCTCTTTATTGGCAGTGATCAGGATTTATATTTCTTTGAACCCCCTATGACACTTAACCTAAAACAAAATAGATGCTCTATTCAGGCTTATAGATTTAAATTGAATTGAGTGATATTGAATTGTCAAAGAGGAACAGGTAGAGCATCAGAACATTATCTAGGGATGCCCCTTCCATTTCTGTAGATGGATTCTTAGGCTCTAGGTTCTCGATGCAGCACTTCTTACAGAGTCTAAGTCTATGTTCAAAAGGGAGTGCTTCTACACCATCTACACTGATCCAGAGAAGGATGCTGGGCATAAATTTCCATGAGATTAAGACAGTCCACATGGCCTAGCCTGGAGGAAATTTTAGTCAAGATTTACTTAGAAAGGAGGTTAAGATAATAGTATATAAGTCAGATTCTTCAGATAAACAGAACCAATAAATTTTGTTCATGTTATTATTGTTATTTAATTACCAGTGGCCCATTGCAAGAAGATTCACACAATAGGCCTTCCTTCCTCTTGCTGCCGGCACCGGTTTTCCTCCAGCACCTGGGACCCAGGCCTTTGGTCTGGCCGCAGCAGCAAAGCTTGGCTTCTCCACACCGGCTACTTCCAGCCCCTCCTTTTTTTTTTTCCAGCTCCTCAAGCAGAGGCCAGGGCTGGCAGGGGGCGACCCAGGCCACCAGCCACTCTTTGAGTGGGGTCCAGAGCTGGCAGGAAGCTTGGCTTCCCCTGTTGCTGGGAGCAACCAAGCCTCCTGCTCGCTCCAGCTCCATGGCCGCCGCCATCTTCAGTCGTCTTCAGTATTTGCTCCACACCTGTATATGCAAATTAACCTCCATCTTTATTGGGTTAATTTGCATAGGTTCTCTGATTGGCTGGTGGGTGTTGCGGAGTGGTGGAGTGATGGTTAATTTGCATGTTTCTCTTTTATTAGTGTAGATTATTGTTATTTCTATATACATTTATTATAATAAATTGGCTCATGTGATTATGGAGGCTGAGAAGCACTGTAATCTGTCTGAAAACTAGAGAGCTTGTAATGTAGTTCCAGTTCCTGTTCAAAGGCTATAAACCAAGAAAGCCAATAAGATCTATTCCAAGAGCAGGAAGCCAATAGCTCAACTCAGAAGGAAGAAGGCAGAAAAAGAAAAAATTCTCCTTTTCTCCTTTTTGTTCTATTTAGACCTTTGACAGATTAGATGATACCTGCCAGTTTGGCTCAGCAGATAGAGTGTCCGCCTGTGAACTGAAAGGTCCCAGGTTTGATTCCGGTCAAGGGAACATACCCGGGTTACAGGCTCGATCCCCAGTTGTAGAGGGCATTCTGCTTTCCTCCATCTACTTAAGCAAATGTTATTCTCACCCAGAAACACCCTCACAGATAGAGAAATATTATTTAGGCAAATATTGTGGCATCTCATGGGCTCGTCAAATTGACACATAAAAATACCCATCATTAAATTTGTGAGAGAACCATTCTTAAATATTTACCCATTATTTAGGAGGCACATTTTCACTCCCCTTTTTTGATTTCCCAGGCTAATTGTAGGAGGTGAACAATATTAGTGGAGATGAATGCAGAGAACCCTTTGTTGTCCACACAGGAAGCAATTCTGATGACAAAGAGCACATTTTCCCTTAAGTCACAGATATGCCCACACCTATGTTTTTTCTCTCATTGTCCTCTAGGATTCAAAATTTGACCTAGAACTTTATTTCCGAAGAATATGAGAATTATAGACAAAATACATAATTGCACAAAACAGGAAGCCAAGAATTCAGAAAGAGTCATTAGAATTCCGGATTTGTTTCTCATTACCTGGAAGCTCTGGGGACATGGCTTGACCTCTGTGAACTACCAATTCTCTCTCCTAATATAAGGAAAGTAAGACATTTTTAAAGATTATTTTTAGGACTAACTGAGATAACAAAGTGATATATAAGGCCAAAAAAGCTCAGCATCACACAGCTAGAGTACAGTAGAGCTGAAACTTGAAATCAGGATTTGTCTACTTACTTAGCCCATATTCTAAAACAGGAGTCAACAAATGTCAAATCCAGCCTACTTTAGTTATAAATAAACTTTTATTGGAACAGAGGCAGTACCTGGTCCATTCTCTGTCTATCAAGTAATTAGAGATTATATTTGGCAGCAGTTCAAGTATATATTACCTCTAGACACATTCCATTTTTTTGAGGTGATTGCTATTCTAATAATAAACTATTTTAATATGTCCTTACTGGTGTAAGTACATGCCGTATTTGTGTGTTATGACACTATGTAATGATAATATCTATAATAATAAAAGCATAATATACTAATTATACCAGACAGTCAAACGACTGGACGTCCTTCCAGACGACCTTCCAGACAAAGCCTGGGCTGCGAGGGCTGAGGCAAGCCTCCAGAGCTGTGAGGGCCAAGCCCCTTGCACGAATTTCGTACATCTGGACTCTAGTAACTACTAATATTTATGTCATTGTTAACAAGTTGCCACTCTTAGTTTGACAAGGATTGCTCTGTCAGGGACAGATGGACACTATATTCAGCTAACCACTTTCTGTTTTCTACACCATGTCTAAAAAATGTAGCATCCTGTGGCTGTCTGGGTATTTCCAGTAAAGGCAAATAGGATTTAACTGCCTTCTAGCAATCAGAGTGTTGTGTCTCACCAAAAATATTTTTAAAAATAGATCACCTGTGGATTTTAAAAGGATGTTCCTTTAAAATAACACTAATATCTTTCATAGTGCTCACATAAATACTTCCCAACAGATTTATCAGAATTAGAAAAGTCAGTTTCCCTATCGTCCAGATTTGACAAAATCAGTTAAAAAAAAAAAAAGACCTTCCAAACAATTCCTTTCTGAGTTCCTACAAATAGTATCCCTACAAAAGATACTATTTAACCTGACAGATTGATTTTAAAAATATCAAAGTTAAAAATAATAAAATAAAAAATGTAATGTGAAATTAAAAAACTAATTGCTGCATGCCTGCAGATTTGCAACTGATTTTCATATAGGTTAAAAATCCTCAAGATTTAATTGATGTTCTACATTGTGGACTGAGAAATAGTATTTTGTGCCTCCTGAATGTATAAATGCTTAATTATTCTGTTAGAAAAGGTCAAAAGGACAAGGTAGCCATAAGTTAGCAATGGGTTGGAGGATCTGGATAGAATGTGAACTTAAGTTACTGTGTTTCATTACCTTGTTGAAATATTATTGCTAAAATTTTGCACTGGTAGGCAGTAAACTAGGGGGAAAAAAAGAAATTGAGAAAGTGTTAATTTTTAAGCAAGTTTGACAAAGATTGAGTTTCATATGACAAATATTGTCAGCGAGACAGGATTCTGTCAGCGGGAGAAGTTTAAACATTAACAATTTCTGTCAGGCTGTTGACACAATCATGGCAGACATTTCCCAAGATGCCGAGATGACTGCTGGCATTTGTCAACAATCCTGTCATGGTGACAGCAATAAGACCATGTCTGGAAATGTGACAGTTTTGGCTTTGTGCTCCCCTGAGCAATAGCCCAGGTGTTCAGAGAAAGTGTGGGAAAACCCGTATTTCTGCATTGTCATTCGAACACAGAAAACACAGGAGGAAAATGAGCTGTCACTCCAATTCCCATGATGCCTTGCTGCTTAGCATAACTCTACAGTGCGGCCCTGGGTCCACTGGTCCATACTCTGACAGATAATTAAGAAAGCAGCAGCTTTTTCTAGACGGCTCTTCCTCATGATTTGCATTTTAGCCAGAGGCGACCAGTTATAAAAAAAACATGATGGAAAGATGGTAAGAAGCCAATTAGATGGATGGATGGCTGACTGACAGCTCTCTGGTATTACGACTCCAGATTTCAGACTACATAGCCTGGCAGTTTTCTACAAGAACCAACTTTTTTGCAGGTTGGTAAAGCTGTTAAATGTGCGACCATATATAGCGCTATATAATTTTTGCAAAGTTGTACATTTTCCTTAAATAACCATGTATTCTTTTCAATCAGGGTTTGCATTAAACAAGTTTTCACAATTTAATCACAACTTGTGTCACTAAATTTAGCAATATTAAAATTCTAGGCAACTTGCAGGCACATTAGCTGTGCCAGGAGAGAAGTGATTAAAAAACTGAGAACCACGTCGAGCCAGCAGAGATAAAGTGAACTAATAATTAGAGTGTCTGTGCAAATATGCCTTTGGAACTTTGAAATGTACATTGTTTGGTTTTAAGCAACTGAAAACATAAACCCTAAATTTCCTCGCCATCTTTAGATTCTACACACATATATTCACTTATCATCTTTGTTCAAGGTTTAATATATGCTTGTGTCTGCTACTTCCGCTAATTTTGAAATATAAAAAATAAACTGTGAGACTCAAGCTTCCAGTTTGGCTGTGATATTCTATAGCTTGAAGCCAATAGGAGTTAACTGTTGATAATATTATACAATTTGGAGCCGTAACCAATGTTTCCTGTGTGCTGTGAGCTGTGTATGTGTACGCTATCTATACATACACAAACACACGCTCACATGCACACACTTTCTTAGAAGCAAACCATTTGCTATTAGAGTGACGTTTCATTTGTAGTTTCAAACAAGAGATTTTTTTTTCAAATGATACTTCAGATATTCATATTTTTTTTTATTTTGAAATACTTAGGGAAGGCAATTATTTTATTATAAATTTAAGTTTTAGTAAGAAACATTAACCCAAACTAAAATTGTAAAGTGTACTTTCTTACTATGGGTAATGGATCTCCTAAAAAATGAGGATAGATATTAAACCAATAGTGGGTCTGAATAATTTTAGTTGCTTATAATTAAAATGCAAGCAATGTCCATTTCAAAATTCCGCGTTTATCACTCAATCTAGATTTGGAAACAAAATCCACAGTACACTTAAAGCATGATTGTGGGACTGTCTTATCATATGTATTAACTCTTCCTTTTTCTTTTCTTTTTCAACTGCACTGTTATTTGTCTTTTGCTTTATATCATGTTGTTGGAATAAGATAAGCCTGTTATACTTATGACCATTTTAAAAATACCCTACCTGTACATACTTGGAGTGTTTAAACAGAAGTTCAAGGGAATAATGACAGTTACATAAACTACATCCCAAGTTAGGGAAGAATAAATGCATGTTAGTTTGCATTAGAAACATTTGGATTTTTCCTATAGACATAGCACAATACACGCATAAATAAATACTTCTTCTTAAAGAGTTTTTATAATTTTTGAAATGTTTTCTCTCAATAATGGGAACTCTTATGTAATCAAAATATACTTTCATTATTCAACCTTTTAGTTTCCTCCTAATTTGCTATTAAAGAGAGAAATGATAAAGTGACCCAAAAAAGTAATTATTTAAGTAATAAAAGTGCAAAGCTTTGAAACATTTGCTTATTTGACTGATTTTTTTCCCCTCGTGTCCTCAGCTTGCACCAGCCACTCACACTTTTTGTTGAAATTTCACTGTTAGATTCTCTTACTTATGGCATAAAGTAATGCACTGTGTTTTCTCAAGCTTTAGGGAAGTTATATGTATTTTAAAAAGTAATTAGAATTGAAATTTGAGCAATAATATACTATAGACAAATTTAAAACTTAGAACTTCCCTTACAATGCAACTGTCTTTTATTTCTAAACTATTTATTAAGAGAGCTTTTTGTTCAAGAAAAATCTGAAGAATGATATTTGATAAATTAAAGTGAGTTCTGAAAATACTAGTTTTATATGAGACCTACTGTGTAGAGTAGGGAGATATATTTTTAAATAACAGATAAAGTGTGTTATCATAAAAAAAAAAAATGCCTCACCATGACTTCTAGGCTTGTGCCTGTATAATGCAGTAAAACTCAGTGGAGCTTATTGCTACCATCATGTTCATATTAAACTCATTTGCAATTTGAGTGGCTGGAATTTGAGCATAAAACAGCAAACACAGACAAGTTTCTTAAAAATTGTTTTTCTTTAGTGTATCTATATTTTTAATTGAATACTTGGTTATAGACATGTTTTGTCAGATTTAAAACAATATTTTCATAGCATATAATTGTTTTAGGTCTGCCTCTCAGGTAAATATATGCAAATAATGATTTGAGACACATTTTGACAATAACCAATTTTATTTTCAGTGCATATTATACTAACTGAAAAGAAGAGGATAGAAAAACTTAGGTAAAAACCACATAAGATGTGGATGTTAAAAGTTATTTCCTGTGGTTTTTTTTTCCAGATGGTTTATAGAAATATAGCCTCATTGATCTCTTGATAATACATTTTATAATCCTATATAAAACCAAATTTTTGGTTCAATATTTATAGGATATTTCTAAAAGTAATATAACAATTGACCTTTAACATCTTTAAAACTATGTAATCAATGATTCATATTATGTAGGGAATGTCATTAAAAACCATATTAGTATGTAATGTTATTTATATTGAATTGCTCTTTAGTACTTCATATATGTGTATATACATATACATATATATATTTATATTTATATATAATTAAGAGAGAAAGAGATACAGATAGAGAGAGAGGAAAATACTGAAGGAGCTGAGATAATGAGAGAGAAATTAGTCAGCAACATTTCTTTGTTATGCCATGTTCATAAATTGTTCAGAAGTCCATTAAAATAAATGGTTTGAATTATATAAGAACAGATATTAAGACATATGTAGAAAAACAGAGCCTTTTTAAAGACTAGAGAGGTATGTTGATCCCAGAAGTAAAACAAAATTTCCTTTCTTTCTGTTAAATTTCTTTTCAAACACATCACAACCTATGCTTTGTAACTGTAAGCTCTTGAAAGGCAGGGGCTGCATCTCACTTGTCTTTTTATTCCTGCATCAACAGTACCAGGTCATAGTTGAAGTCCAATTATTTGTGATTGAATTTAAGGCAGAGCCAAATTAAAGTATGTACTTGGTTATTAGAAGACTGGATGAGAACTGATCGATAGAGACATGCATGTCATGGTCATCCTCATCCTCACATCATAATAACCATATTAATGTGTTGATAGCTATCATCATAATCTTATCATCATCTTCCTAAGCCATGACCATGGACTATTCATCTATTCTGTAGAGAACCATGTATTCGGTCTTCCATAGCAAAACTATTCTCTGTCTGCAGGTAAAATGGTAGGATATTGGTTATTTCTTATCACACAACCCAATTTTACCTATTCAGGCATTCAAAACATCCATAACAGGTCACTATTTTAGTCCTCATTTTGCATATGTGACGTCCAAGATGTGAAAAAATAAAAAATTGAACTGAAATATTTCTGATTTCAGTCTCTGCTCTCTGTACCAGGCCTGACTTTCTAATCAATCCATCCATCCATCAATGTTAACATAAAATAGGTTCAAATTTTAATGCAAGTGCCTGTGGAGAAAAACCCATGAATAAAGAATTAGTAGTGTCATGTTCCTTTGTATATGGACACCAACATTATTCATCTTGTCTTAGTCCCCATGTCATCAAGGCATAACAGGGTTTTTCTTATAACCTGTAGATGCTCAAATTACTAGATAAAAAAAAGAAAAGAACACTAATCCTGTTTGTAAGCTAAAGTTAGATAGAAGGGGAAACATAAGGGAAAACAATACAATCTTTGTCCCCTTGGATCTAAAAATCTGTTGAAAATAGACGCAAATAGCTCTACACTATACTTGATACACACAGTGTGATGATATGAGGAAATGAAGTTCAGTGATTGCTCTGGGAACTTGGGACGAGGCTTCATTTGTGATAGGCCTTGGTAAGTGATTATACATGTATGCTGGCTGAGATACAAAAGTGAGCACTTACGGTGAGAGGAACAGCGTGAGCCTGGATGTGTAAGAATGAGAATATCCAACGATCACATCTACCGAGAGCAGAGAGAGAATCCTGCAAGAGCAAAACTGCAGGAGGCTTGAGGAGAAATGGAAAAAAATCTTAGAAAATCACTCTAGGACAAAATAAAGAGGACCCTTCCTTGCCAGGCTAAGAAGCCTGCAGTTTCTTCTTTAGATAATAGCAAGTCATCTATGAGCCTCAATATGATGTGATTGGATCTGTGAATGAGGATAATAACTCTAATAGCAAAATGGAGCAGGATAGGAAAGTAACATTTTGGCAACAGAGAGTCTGGTGTGGGAACTGCTTTAGTGACAGGGATGGTGAGTAACTGAGATAAGAATGCGACAGTGGATTACAGAGATAAAGGTGTAGGTACAGCCAGCTCTGGTTGGTAGCATTTCAAAAACACCTCACTTTTTTGCAATTTCCTCTAGTTTCCTAACAATAATAATGGCTTTACTTTTACTAGATTTAAGCTCTAAATTTCCTGGTAATTGCCCACTTTGATTGTTAAGCACAGTTCTCTGTCACCAGGGAAGAGTGGAGCATAGAGGAAAAGGTTTCAGTATTTTCTTCTCCTTGGGAAAAAAAAATACTGTATTAATTTTTCTATTTTTATTTTTTCAACAGAAGGTCATACATATGCTATTTCAGAGTTCACAGCTAGCCCCTCACTACTCGAATTGTGGGTGTTGTTGCCAGACTGCAGAGATGCACAGAATGACTCGAGTAGCAAGGAGATTATTAATGCACCCACACACACTGTTATCTCAGGGAACTCTTAATCAATGCAGGGTGAGAGCCAGTTAGAGTGACTGAGGTTAGGGCACACGGCTGTTCAGTGGAAAGTGAGGAATTAAAACGTGATTATTATTCAAATTGGGATATAAATTGAAAGACACATTCCAGGAAAGAAGAGGGGGATGATAATAGAAATATTTACCTTCTGAATCACTTGCTATATTGTGTCTTATCCTTTGAAGTGCCAAAGACATTATAATAAGCTTTGATAAGAGGGAATGGGTTGGGGGATTTATACTCCATCTCTATTTTGCTTTTGCAGATATGTTAAATAGAAATTCTTAAATTCTGGGAATGTCTAGTAAGTGTATCTAGACATATAGATTAAGCTCCCTAACAGAAAACTGCACTAAAATAAAAAAGCTACGTATGAGCCAAAAAGTAATCTGCAAATGATAGTTAATGGTGCAGTGATTATAAAGAAAATAGGTGATGATCCAAAATTCTAGTGCTGAAACTGAGAATTTAGATTGCAATTTTGGACATAATGCAATTTGGGGGCATCATGATATTGTATATACCTAAATTTAAAAAAAATTCTTAATATTTAAAAGCATATTTATTTAAAAATGTATTTGACTGCAAACTTGAAGATGTTTTACTTCTAAGTATATGCTTGCTCTGACTGCTTGACGATATTGCTGATGTAAAAAACAACACACAGAGATTTAAATGTATATACATCCTAGTTATTTGAACCATTTTACTTCATTTCTTGGGTTTCCTCCATTTTGTGTGTGTGTGTTTCCTACCTTGTGTTTTCATTCCATGTTTTTACCATATAGTTTGATTGTTGTCATTGTTTTCTCCTCACAATCCAGTTAGTTTCTGTACAGTTTTTTTTTTTCTCACTACTGAGAATTCAACTCTCACCAGTGTGTGGCCTCAGTGTTCAATAACTTACTATCAGCAATTACTAGAGAGGATAACATATCATGGAAATTCAAATAAACGTTGGAGAATTTTTTTAAAAGTACATTGGCATTCCCTCCCCAGATTCACGCCTGCTCATACTCTGCTTTAGCTCTTTTCACTTCCAGAATTCTGGGTCAGAGCAGATACAATATGCTGCGCTTCTGGGCAGAACCTCTAACCCACCTTTACTCAGAACAGCATGGTAGCCATTGTTTGGGCTCAACACCCATTGACTATCTTTCTGCTCTTCTCACAAGATGCTCAAGAACTTTCCCAGAGATTGTGGGGGAAGTTAGACCACCACAAAAATACTTCAATTTCAGGAAAACTAAAATCTGGGAAGAACTATTAAACTATTAACATCTTTCTCTTCTGTTCTGTTCTACTTCCTGCTTTTTCCCCCTTCTCTATTGTCATCCGCCTTCAAATTTGAGTCTTAAAGAGGAAAGTTAAGAAATATTTACATTGATAAGATGCTGTTGAGTTATTTTCTATCTTTCATTTTTACTAGTAAGAGACATAATACAATTTTGTACCTTCACATCAAACTGAAATTATTCAATATGCTTAATGTCAAAGTGAATAAACCACATATTAAAAGCTTGCATTACAAAAGAAACATGGGATACTTCATTCATTTTCTACAGTGCTCTAATTTGAAAGTTTGAGCATTTGCCCAAAATATGTGATGTTTTAGAGTGATTAATTCATTTGACATTTTTAGTGTATGAAATTACAGGTGACTATGCAATGTTAACTGCTATCCTATCTAATAAAAGAGAAACGTGGTAATTAGCCATAACTTCGCTACCCTTCCCATTGGCTAATCAGGGCGATATGCAAATTAACTCCCAACCAAGAACCAAGATGGCGGCTGGCAGCCGAGCAACTGATGCGAGCAGGAGGCTTGCTTGCTCCAGTGACGGAGGAAGCCAGGTTCCCCGCCTGCCACTGCTGGGCTCTGAGCTGCAATTCTAAGAAACAATGTTACAAATATAGAAGCTAAACAAAACCCCAGAAACCTGCTTTCAGCTGGCCAGGATCTCAGAGCTGGAGTCCCAACAAAGTTTCAAATACAGAAGGTAAACAA
>NW_006292334.1:2225872-2234439 GCF_000327345.1 Myotis davidii | reverse complement strand
CACCCAAGCGGGATCCCCCCACCCTGACCCGGGATCCCCTTCAGGGCAAACCAGCCGGCCCCCACCCATGCACCAGGCCTCTATCCTATATAGTAAAAGGGAATATGCCTTCCAGCACCGGGATTAGCAAAGCTGCGAGGCCTCCAAGCACTGGGATCAGTGGAGCCGCGGGGCCTCCTGGCCCCTGGAGCAGCATGACAGGGAGCAGCACCCAAACCCCCTGATCGCCCTGCGGCTCTGTGTGTGACAGGGGGCGGGGCCACAACCTCCCTATCTGCCCTGCTCTGTTCATGACAGGGGAAGGCACCCTAACTCCCCAATTGGCCCTGCTCTGAGCCCGACCAGGAGCTGCGGGGCAGGCGCCTAGGGATTGGGCCTGCCCTCTGCCACCCGGGAGCGGGCCTAAGCCAGCAGGTCATTATCTCCCGAGGGGGCCCAGACTGTGAGAGGGCACAAGTGGGGCTGAGGGATCCCCCCCCCCCCGCCAGTGCACAAATTTTTGTGCACCAGGCCTCTAGTCTTAATATATAAAAAGCCAGAGGCCATCATGACCGAAACAACTGGACAGATGACTGAATAGCAGGCTGTGTGGGGCAATCAGGCCGGCAGGGGGGGTCGGGAGGGACTACCAAATGACTGAACAGCAGGCTGCATGGGGCGACCAGGCTGGTGGAGGGGTGGCAGTTGGGGGTGACCAGGCTGGCTGGCATAGGGGGAGTAAGGGGTGATCAGGCTGGCAGCGGGGGCAGTTAGATGATCAAGCCAGCAGGCAGAGGCTGTTAGGGGTGAATAGGCTGGAAGAGGGGCAGTTAGGGGAGATCAGGCAGGCAGGCAAGTGAGCAGTTAGGAGCCAGCTGTCCCAAATTGTGAGAGGGATGTCCAACTGCCAGTTTAGGCCCTATCCTCAGGCAGTTAGACATCCCTTGAGGGGTCCCGGATTGGAGAGGGTGCAGGCTGGGCTGAGGGGACCCCTCCCATGCATGAATTTCATGCAGTGGGCCTCTGGTCCTATATAAGAAAAAGGTAATATGCAAATTAACCCTCATGCCGTAATACCATCACAAGATGGTGGCGCACACAGCGAGGGCAGGGCTGGCAGTCACTCTGTGCTGCTTCTGCTGAGGTTCCTGCAGCCCTGTGGGGGCACGGGGGTCCTGGTGAATGCTTCGTGCAGCTTCTGCCAGGGTTTCTGTGGTGCTGCGTGCATGCCGTAAGAGTGGGGCACAGCAGCCGCTGCATGAGGCCCAGAGGCGGGGCATTGGAGAGGCACTCCAGGACACAGGGCCATACCATGGCGTCCTGGCCATGTGGGGTGGGACTCCAGGACTCGGGGCAGTCCCATATTGTGGGGGAGGGCGGGGTGGGGAGAGGTCCCAGACTCATACGATTTTGTGTGATGGGTCACTAGTATTATTATAAGAGACTGAACTTATTTTTATGATACCTGGAAGTCATTTCTATTCAGGATGGCTGAAATACTTTTTTAAAAATCACTTAAATTTCTATATGAGTATATTATAATACTGCAATATTTATCAAACCTCGATAAATTCTTTACGCATTAAAACATAATTCTCACAGATGTCCAATTTTATTATAAATCATTTTATTAATTAGATACATATAAACATAAAACTGCAATAGATTCTTTATGATCAAAACTTTGTGGTATAACTCTAAAAGCCAAATGTATTATAGGTTAAATGCAAATGAAATTAGAAATAATAAAATAGAAATAAGATTATTTCACATGGTCAGAGAAGTCTATTTTATTGTAAATAAATCACTGCCAGCTACATGCATATAACACAGCTATCGCAACACATTAGACATCTGACTCAATTTGGTGATGATATTCTTTCACCACTTTTAAAACTTCAATGACTTAAAAAAAGTTTTTATTTGGCATCATTTCATCTTGAACTTATCATAAATATAGTTTCCTTCTTAACATGTCCCATCCTGTCCTTTGGTCAATCACACAAGGTCACTGAAAAAGTGCTCTGTTCCCTTTGTGATCATAGATACAAATGCAAGTATTGGTATGAAATTTGCATGGCAGCAAATGAGGAAGGGTGCACTTTATGAAATGAGCTAAAATATGATTATATAAATATTTTTCAGATTATCACTCAAAAACTCCCAATATATGGAAAATTTTTATAAATTACTAACTTTTCTAAGACACATTGATTGAACCACTAAGTTTACTGTTTTTTGAAAATGCTAAAGTAGGCTGGGTGGGCTGGTAGCAGGAGGCTAGTAATATGTTACTATATTCTTTAATATTCATATTTTTCTTTAAAACACTTATGAAGTAAGATAATAATTTGATAGATAATAAAATACAAAATCCAACACTTAACTGAAGTTTTAATTTAGGAATCAAATTACTAACTGCCAAAACCCATGATTTTTCCTAAATGTTTGTAATTCTGCAATAGACAAAATGAACTGTATTTTTATTTATGTTTTATTTTTTGTTAATTCTTACCTGAGGCATTTTTTCTATTGATTTTTAGAGGGAGTGGAAAGGAGGGAAAGGAAGGGAAAAAAGAGAGATATATCCATGTAAGCGAGAAACATCGTTTGGTTTTCTCCCACAGGCTCTCCTACTGGGGCTGCGGATTGAACCTGCAACCCAGGTATGTGCTCTTGATGGGAAACAAACCCGTGGTGCATGGGCCGACACTCTAACCACTAAGCTTCACCAGACAGGGCCAGAATGGACTCTATTTTTAAGTTAGCTTTAATAAGTGAAAGACCTCTAAATAATTCATTAAAATATTTTGCATACTACATTATTGCACTCAATAACACAAGATGAACTTACTGATAAATACAAGTTTTTAGAATGCCCAGGAGAAATAAGAGTTCAGTTGTACTTTTTAAACCTATTCCATCAATGTCTCAGGGCAGGACAATAAGAATTCATCTTCCAAATGTACACCAGAGCACATCCACCTCCAGCACAAAGTGAGCTTCCTTTGAGTTAATGTGATGTGGTTGATAAAAGGGCTAATGTGAGCTCATAGTGCTTTGTAAATAGAGCATATTCCCATTCTGACCATACAATGCCTCTTTTACATGTTCTCTTCATTCAGTCTATTAGAGTTTGGAGCTACAAGAAGAGCATTCTCACAGAGTCTACAGGAAAAAACAGTGTCTTAAATATGTGAAGTCAGTATAATGGCAGCATCATACAGGGTGGGGCAAAAAGTAAGTTTACAGGGTTTATTCTTGTATTATTATTATTTATTAATTAGTGTATTATTTTTCCATACAAACAATTGTAAACCTACTTTTTCCCCACCCACATGTTGATAAAACAGAGGTATCTTTTAGAACTCAAACCAAGAGTCCAGTTTGAATATTTGAACAGATCTCCTGAGAGAGATGATTTGGTCTGGAGCATAAGAAACAGCACAGAGTTAGTCAAAGGACTAAAGTAAGCTGGGGTTTTGAGTCAGAGTAAGTATCATGAGCAAATACAGCCCGCGGAAACTGTACAGCACAGGAAAGTACAAAGCTGAAGGTAGGAAAAGTTGGGACATGACACTTGTCGATACATTTTAAGATATATGTGTGTAGATATGTTCCCCATCTTTGGCGATTATCCAAATTACCCTTGCGAAAGGGTCATTTTTCAGAAGCCCTTTTAAAAATACTCCATTGGCCTTTATCTCCCCAGAATTACCTAGAAACAGCTAAATAAATCAGGGGACAAATGACACTAGGAAAACCTTTCATTGGAATTTCATTGACCAATTCTCCAGGAGTCTCATGAACATAGCTGAAAATTCTACAGTTGAAAGGTGGTAAATAGTGTTGACTTCTAGTTTGAATAAAAAGCGCCCAAATGGCAAGTAACTGTTGTCCTTCCCAAGGTTGGTTCAGTGTACATCTTCCAGGGCCCAGTGTGGAAACTATGCTGTGGTGGAAACCTCAGGTGTAGGTGTAAGGTCACTTAAAGAGAGACCCAGCCCAAGAAACCTACCTGAGGTGATGTTGGAGCCCCAAAAGAAAGATGATGAAGAGTGAATGCCCAGAGTCTATAGGAGAAAGCATAGCTGGTAGCTGATAGTCTGTACCAGTTGTCAGAAAGTTGTTATGAATGAATCTCTGAGGAGCTAACAAAAGCATCCTATATAAATAATAAAAGCCTAGGTCGCGCAACGTCCTCGTAAACCTACTTCACAAGATGGCCACCACAAGATAGCCACCACAAGATGGCTGCCCTCACGTCATTACAAGATGGTCACCACAAGATGGCAGCTACAAGATGGCCAGCAGGGAAGGGAAGTTGTGGACAATCAGGCCAGCAGGGGAGGGCAGTTGGGGGTGACCAGGCCTGAAGGGGTGAGCAGTTGGGGGCGATTGGGGTTGCAGGGGAGCAGTTAGGCGTCAATCCAGCCACAGGAGAGCAGTTAGGGAATGATCAGGCTGGCAGGCAGAAACGGTTGGGGCAATCAGGCAGGCAGGCAGGCGAGCATTTAGGAGCTAGCAGTCCTGGATTGTGAGTGGGATGTCCCCCAAGGGGTCCCAGATTGGAGAGAGTGCTGGCCAGACTGAGGGACACACACCCCTGTGCATGAATTTTGTGCACTGGGCCTCTAGTACAAGAGGTAAGTAATCAACTATAAACACCTATGACAGTCAAAGAGAAGCAATGAGAAATGACATCTATGTCAGCTGAGTAAGACTATCCCTGCCCCTTATCTCTTCCCTCTTCCTGATTTCAGCCCTGGAGGATCAGATAATCTAACTACAGTCAAGGACTACAAGGAAGGGGCTAAGAAAGACAAGCACACCAAGTAAAGAAAGAAGGCACACAACTCATGTACTCCCATTATGGTCTCCAGGCCCAAGTTGGAAAAAAAGAGAAATTCTAAGTTTTGGCTTTTATTAAGGACTGAACTTTTCAGTTACTGAAATAAAACTATTCTGGGGAAGAAAAGTTAACAGATATTTTTTTTCTACCATGAGCAAATGAGCAATAGATTTTATACAAAATTTTTTTGTAGGTCATTTTGGGTCAGGTTCCCTAGATGCAGAGTCCAAGATATTATCTTGTCTAAGTAATTCTTGGGGATGAGGGCTCTCAGTAGAAAGTGAATGGAGGAAACAGGATAAGGGAGAGAAGAAAGTTAAACAAGAGAGCAATCTCAGCTGGAGACTAATTTCAATTTTCAATCGGTCTAGCCCAGTGGTTCTCAGCCAAGGTTGAGAACATTGGTCTAGCCTCACCTTCACTTATAGGCTGTGGCTTATCAAAGGAAGGTGACAGGTTAGGAAATCTGGGTGGGGCACTGAAAGAACTCACCACACAGGAATAGGGATGAGGAAGAAATCATCTCACAGATAGATTTGAATAGGGCACAATCAAAGCTGTATTCTAATTTCATCCAACCAGCCCCATTCCTGCAACAACCATTTCAGTTACAGAAACTCAGCCTCCTTAATTGAGCTAATAAAGCTAATGTTTTAGGTTTCAATTCTTTAAAACTAAAGAACATTTCCAGGAAAAAAATTGGGGAGTTACATAACCATTGTCCTATTTTCAGCAGCTATGACTGGGGAAGGACAGAGACCATATTCTATAAATATTGGTGGAATAAGTAAATAGATGATTATAGCATTTCATTGGTGAAAATCACTTCCTATTATCAATCTCAATGTTTCTGTAGTCATGATAATAAGCTTGATATCTCTGTAAATGGGGGTCACTCAGAATTAAATATCTGTAGGCAGGTAGGTAGAACAGGAACAATAATAAACAGGAGTTTAAATAAAATATGAAAAAAAGTAATTCAAGGAAGAGTTAACCCGAGATTCATTTATTTGCCTTTATGAATTTTAGATTGTAATAAAAAATCTGTAAACAATAGAAGCAGCAAATTATTTAAAAGAGTATGATGCCATATATTTTGGCCTAGAAAGCTAGGGCATATATTATTTTTCTCCTCCATTTTCAAGTTCCTATGAACCTTGAATTAATAGCATTTGGTAACCCATATTCGTTAAAAGACAGCGGATAAGACCAATGTCTCAGAAAAGTCACTCAGAAGGCCATACCCTGGCTTAAATTTCAAAACAGGTGGCATTTGCTATTCTCCTTTGTCTCAAAAAGTATTATCCACTAAGGGACTCAAATTAAGTCCTGGTCTCACCTGATAGAAACTGCCATGGTGTCTAGTGACCCAAAGGCAGCCTGTTTTTTTATTTCACCATGAGGAGGCAGGCTACTCACACTGTCAAGCTACAATAATCCTGTTAAGAGAAAATTGAGAGTCATAAGAGACCCACTCTTCTTTCCCAGTGGCTAACAGTATTGCAGGTGCTTTGTTGAAACAGAGCTCTAAAGACAAAGCTATGTCGCTGGTAGCACGGAGCCCGGGAGAACAGAGTGATACTTTGGGGGCAGGAAGGCTCTTGCTAGGGTTTCTTTTCACACTTCAGATGAACTATGTATGGTGAGGGTACCAGACCTCAGTTACACAGTTTGGGTTTGAGATAAAAGTCTTCATGATGAGAATATGTCTGTGCTCCAGCCTGGATCAGAGAGAGTCCTCAGAGTGGCAAAAGAGGATCACACATAAATCCTAATTAGATGACCCAGGCCAACAAGGAGAAATGCAGAGTTCTAAGAGCTCAGGAAAATCAGAAGGAAAAAGACCAAGGAGGCATTGAAATATGAAGATAAAATCGATACAGAATTGCCCAGGAAATCAATAAGCGGGATAAAGGACGTGCCGGGGATGTGAAATACGTGTTCTGCTGCCTGTACAAGTGAGAAACCTGGCAGCGTGTTTTGAACATGCTGCAATGCTGTAATTAAAGCTCCAGGGAGAGCGGCGAGAGGGAATCTTTATAATCAAGTCAAAAGATGCCACGGCAGTGACTGACTTCTTGTCAGCAAAACCGTTTCATAGGCAAATCTTAAGTTAAATGAACTCATGTACATAGCCAGAAGACAGATCCATACTTGTGTCTGTGCAATTGTGGTAGGAGAAACTGGGGCTTCGTTTTAGAACCATAACCCAATAAAAGTGTCATCTTCCAATAGGCCAAAGTAACTTGCTCATGAGATTACCACAAGCCTGAAGATCACAGCATCATCTTAGGGCAGTGATGGCAAACCTTTTGAGCTCGGCGTGTCAGCATTTTGGAAAAACTATAACTTAACTTGGTGCCGTGTCACATATAGAAATTTTTTGATATTTGCAACCATCATAAAACAAAGATTTATATTTTTGATATTTATTTTATATATTTAAATGCCATTTAACAAAGAAAAATGAACCAAAAAATGAGTTTGCGTGTCACCTCTGACATGTGTGTCATAGGCTCGCCATCACTGTCTTAGGGTATACTTGCAACTAAGAGAACATTTCCTCTCAAATGCCCAGGGTATCCACAATGGGACCGAACTCCTGGGGCAGTCTCTCATGGTTAGATGCACTCATAGAAAGCCAAGAGAGGGTGTTTATTCTTACCCTCTTACTTACTTGATACAAATAAAGCAGTTAGAGACAAGGCCTACAAAAGTACACACACACACACACACACACACACACACACACACACACTACTTTTTTGGAGATACAACAAGGTGCCATCAAGGCCTTTGTGTGGGTTTGGCCTGAGGCTGTGGAGTGGCCTTCCCTGGTCTCCTCGCTCAGTGACTGCTTCTCTGTCCCCAACCCTCCTGCAGTACGAGTACAAAGAACATTTGATTTAATAAATGCTACTGTTTTCAGCGGCAAAGTACTTTCAGAGTCCAGGGGAAAACATCCTATCTAATAATAGAGAAACATGGTAATTAACCATAACTTTGCTACTCTTCCCATTGGCTAGTCAGCGAGATATGCAAATTAACTGCCAGCCAAGATGGCGGCTGGCAGCCAGACAGCTGAAGTGAACAGGAGGTTTGCTTACTCCAGTGATGAAGGAAGCCAAGGTTCCCCGCCTGCCGCAGCCCAGCTCTGAGCTCCGGATGTAACAGTGTTGCAATTATAGAACCTAAACAAATGCCAGGTACCTGCTTTCAGCCGGCAATGGCCTCAGAGCTGGAGCCAGCTCTCAGATCCAGTGACAGCTATAGAAGGTAAATAAATCCCAGAATAAAAAAAAGAAAGAAAAAAGGAGAGGCTGGGAGCTTGAGTCTCCCACTAGCCTGCAAACAGCCATCAGCCCGTCATCCAGGCTGGCCAGGCACACCAGTGGGGACGCCCACCCTGAAGGGGGTGTGACCAGCTGAAAACAGTCATAATCCCCTCATTCAGGCTGACCAGTTACCCAAGCAGGATGCCCCCCGATCCGGGGCACCCTCCAGGGCAAACCAGCCAGCCCCCACCCATGCACCCGGCCTCTATCCTATATAGTAAATGGGTAATATTCAAACTGACCCTAACAGCAGAAGGACTGGGAATGACTGATCACTATGACACACACTGACCACCATGGGGCAGACGCTCAATGCAGAAGCTGTCCCCTGATGGTCAGGGCGCTCTCACATGGGAGGAGCTCTGCTCAGGCACAAACCAGGCTGATGGCTGCCAGTACTG
>NW_006292334.1:2178937-2225040 GCF_000327345.1 Myotis davidii | reverse complement strand
ATCCTATACTACAGGCAGGGTGGGACAGTGTGAACTGCCATCTGGGCCCCATGTACAGCCCTAGGCAGTGGGGCACAAGCCCCGCCCTTAGTAGGGACCCCTGTGTGCCACCTGAGCCCCCAGCTGGGACCCCCCATGCCGCCTAAGCCCCGCACTGCTAAGCCCCGCCCCCAGCCGGGACCCTATGACTATTGGAGAGCAGGAAAGTGCTGCTGGGCCCTGGGTCGCTGTGGTGATCTGGCCATTGGTAAGTAGAAAAGTGCAGCCTGTAGGCAGCCCCGAGCTGTGCCTGATCCGGGAGCAGGAAAGCAAGCCTGCTCTGCGGGCAGCCCCAAACTTTGCCTGCACCCCAGTTGCCATGGTGATCTGGGAGCTGGAAAGCAAGCCTGGCCTGTGGGCAGCCCCAAGCTGGGCCTGCTCCCCGGTCGCCTTGGTGATCCAGGAGCTGGAAAGCCCGGCTTGCAAGCAGCACCCTCATCCTGACAATAGCTCAAGGGAGAGTACAACATGCAGTGGAGGCCAGGAGCCTGAGAGATCAACATAGAGGGGCTCCTGCTCCAAGCCTCCATGGTGTGGCTGGGGGCAGCCCCCCAGCACACACACACACACACGAGTCGCCTCTGCTGCCAGACTGTGGCCATCAGTAGGACATCCACTGAGGTCTCTCGGACTGTGAGAGGGGCAGGCTGGGCTGAGGGAGCCCCACCCCCAGTGCAAGAATTTCGTGCACTGGGCCTCTAGTCTTACCTAATAATAGACAAACATGTAAATTAACCATCCCTTCGCTATGCTCACCAGCCAATAAAGAGAGTATGCAAATTAACCCAACAAAGATGGTGGTTAATTTGCATATGTAGGGGCGAAGTGGCAGAGAGAAGACTGAAGGCTCTGTCCAGAGCTGTGAAAGCTGAAGGCTCCAGCTGAAACGAAGGCCTGGGTCCTGGGTGCCAGAGGAAAACCGGTGCCAGCAACCAGGGGAAGAGAAGGCCTATTGTGCGAATCTCTTCATGCAATGGGCCTCTAGTACATACTATAATCTGTGAAAGTCACTGTTCCTTGAATTGTTTCCCAGAGCTCTTTGCATGGACACTACACTATACATAATAGTGTCATTCCAGGATTTGTTCAAAATGTACTCCTAATTATATCCAAGTTGGTCTGAATACAGGAGTATGAAAAATGAAATTAGTCTTCTCATTTTAAAAAGTTAACTTATCAAAACTTGCAGATTCAAATGCTATTGTCTCTTTCATAGGTCTAATTTAGTTAACTTATAATTAAAATGCTGCTGCTGTGCCACTTACTTTTTGAATGTCTCCCAATCCCCAATATTTTCCAAAGAGAATATTTTAAAGTTTGATTATAAGCAAGAGTTACGTAAAATAAAGTTTTAAGTGTTGGAGACTGTAAAATCTCAGGGGTATAATATTTTTTAACTCAACAGATCCACATTAAAATAAAGAAAATAGGTAGCAAAGTGTCAGAAACACAAGACAATACTTACAATAAAACAAAGATGAAAAAGCATCTCTAGGAACAACAAAATACAAGTTCATTGAGAGAAACCACCAATAGCACAACCTCTATGCTCTCAATATCGGTGCTGAAAGAAACAGTGGGAAGTAACAGGTGCCTGGCAATGCTAAGCAAGAGAATCTCAAGGCAGACAACAGATATGTGCTGGATAGTATCGTGGGCCACTGTGAGAATAGTATCTGAAGCTGAAAGAGGTTCTGTCTTCTCCAACTGTGGGCGAATGCATGGGGCCCCTGGTAGGAAGGTCTGACGGTGGCTGGAGTAGCATGGAATCAAAGCATCCAGAACAAAGTATTACAGAGAAGAGCAGCAGCTAAGTGTCAACAAAACTGACTGGATCAATAAAGATTAAGGAAAGAGAAGTTCCAGGTAAGATGGGAGGAGAAAAATAGAGACAGAAAATTTGGCCATATTTTCTAACATTATATTAAAACAACAGGACAAAGAAATTTGTGAGGTGAGAAAAAGCTTTCCTATAATCCATATTCTTCTAATTTCAAAAAAGAAAATGATTGAGGTAATGACGACCTATGAATCAGGAGGTCATGGTTTGATTCATGGTCAGGGCACATGCCCAGGGCTTCATCCTCATTGTGGAGTGTGTAGGAGTCAGCCAATTAATGATTCTTTGATCACTGATGTTTCTATTTCTCTGTCCCCCTCTCTTCCTCTCTGAAAGAAATAAAAACATATTTTTTAAAAAGGATTGAGGTAGAATTTCTTATCAGTTTCATAATTAAAAAATAATAACGAGCAGGCTAGCATTGATGTAAACAATAAGTGTATGTAAGAAGTATCTGTCCATAAATACATGGAAAAACAAAATAAATCAGAGTTAGAAACATTCCATAATGAGGTGACTGAACTTAGGAAAATTAGAAATAAAATAAAATTATTTAAGAAATAAACACTATACCAGAATGATCACAAGAATCACTAAACATACAGATAATACCTTTAGGGAATATAAGATAAAAAGGAGAAAAAATTTAAATCATAAATAAATAAAGATAAAATATTTTGGAAAAAAGAACATAGGCAAATACTCTTCAACATTCGGATAATGAAATGCCTTAAGAAGACAATTGAGCCCTCGCTGGTTTGGCTCAGTGGATAGAGCGTCGGCCTGCGGACTCAAGGGTCCCGGGTTCGATTCCAGTCAAGGGCATGTACCGTGGTTGCAGGCACATCCCCAGTGGGGAGTGTGCAGGAAGCAGCTGATCGATGTTTCTAACTCTCTATCCCTCTCCCTTCCTCTCTGTAAAAAATCAATAAAATATATTTTAAAAAGAAGAAGACAGTTGAAGCACAGGGTAGAATGAATACTAGCAATATAATCTAAAAAGAGTTTACTGGAAAAAAAAAAGGAACTACATATTGAAGGAGAACTCTAAATTCCAAAAAGGGTCATGCTAGGATGATCACTACTAAGATTTGTTCTGCTAATATCACTGATTTTTGTTTCCAAAGGGAAATTCTTTCTTTTGCTAATAATATAAAAAGAATTAAATAATAATGGATAAAATGCAGATTATCATCAGATTTTTAAAAATATATACTTTATTGATTTTCCACATAGAGGAAGGGAGAGGGATAGAGAGTTAGAAACATTGATCAGCTGCCTCCTGCACACCTCCCCATGTGCCTGCAACCAAAGTACATGCCCTTGACCGGGATTGAACCTGGGACCCTTCAGTCCACAGGCCGACACTCTATCCACTGAGCCAAACCCATTAGGGTGGATTTTTTGACAGCAGTGCTTTATGTAAGAAAAAAATGAAGTAATGTATTTGAGTTATTAAAGGAAAGAAAATACATGAATATTTCATTTCCATCAAATCTGGTTTTGAAGCATAAAGGATATGAACTTTTAATACGTAAGGATTAAGTGAATTGTATTCATATTCCTGAAACTGTAATAAAGAACAAGCATTAGACAACCAATATATCTAAAGAGACATCGATATATAAGGTCTGGGGGTGGTGGTGAACATTCAATATATATCTTACAAAACTAAGACTAAATAAGGGTTTGAAATGAGAAGCAATATTATGTAATGGCCATATTCTCTGATAAGCTATAAACATGTCAGAGAAAGAGGAAGTCATATGCAAACACATGCACACACACACACACACACACACACTTGTTTCAATTGCTGTATTGGGATTACAATAGCACTATTGTTGTCGGTGTGTGTTTTTTTGTGCTGCTGCACACAAAATATGCAATAAAGAAAAAAGATAATTATAGGATATTCTACCATGCCTTGTGTCCTTGAAAAGCAGGTTCTTGATATAAAATAAAAGAATAATGACAAATTCTGAATTAGAATTGAAAGTATCAATATGAATATATGACATATTTCACCTTCCAACGTTTCTTAGTTCTTTCTATTGAAAAGTTCTAGAAATAATGGTCACGCCAATCAATAGCAGAGAGTATTGAGCATTGCTAGCAGCTAGATAGCGGTTTTAAAATACAATTTCCCACAAAATGGAACTAATCTAAACAAACAAAAACAAGGGCTCCAAATTTAAATGGCTGATTGTAGATTTGATAGGGAAAATGTCAACAATGTGCCTGAAAAAACTGTCATACAGGATAGCAAAGAACCTCTCAAAGACTATAGGTCATGTCAAAATAATTTAAAAGCGAATTTGAAGAGATTTCCACTGGCCAAATATGGGAGAACTTGAACTTCTGTAAGAATAAACATTACAATGGATTGCAACCCATAAAATATGTTTAAGTCCAAGATTCATAATGATATAATTTAAAACATGGTTGCCTTCATAAGTCAATATGATAAGGAGTACAAATAACACTTAATTTAATAAATGCTATGTATTAAATTTGTTTTACCAGTTTCTGAAAATTGATAAAACAAGTTAAGAAATCAAGCATTTCGTCTGTCTTTTCAATAAGAATTGTGCCACTGGGTAAACAAATAATCAATGAAGGGAAGTAATTCTTCATTAAGGAGGTCAAACTCCAAATTTTTAAAATGGAAAAAATAACAGAATGAAAGCATCACCATTTTACAACCTTTAGTGATTAACTAACGTAGGCAATGAGCGTGAATAGCTGTGTATTCAGTACAGTATATTCTTCTCAATAAAAGAACACACTATGGGTATGGTCTGATCAAAACTCTGGATTCCAACCTGCAGAAAAGATAAAGGACCAAATTTAGGCTGATCTGCTCCATAAGCATTGGCATTTGGCAACATACAGAGTATGAGAAATGCTTCCAATCAAATGTCCTGGGTTCTACACAGATAAATTGTGAGCAACATACAGGAGATGGAAAACCTGTAACTTCAAGAAGACTAAAAAACCTATCAAACTTCAAATACAGTGTCTAGGGATAGTATCAAATATAGACATGTTAAATAATAAGTATATAAGGAGACACAGAAAATAAATTTATAAAAGTTAGGAAAGTAGTTTATTTTGGGGAGGAAGGAGTAGGTTGTAATTATAATTGGTTGAGGGGATTAGAGAGTGGCTGGAAAAGTTTTATTTGTCAATTTTAGTGTTTGTTTCAAGAATGTTCATCTTTCAACAGATTTTACATATACATATATGTTATTTTATAATATGTCATAATCATAGCTATGGGTTTGTTTGGTGTGGTTTTTCTCTCTATATATTTATCCTATATAATAAAAGACTGATATGCAAATTTTCCCCTCGACCAGGAGTTCAATTAGGAGGTCAACCAGGGGACAGGGCCGGCTAGCCAAACACCGGTGTCTGCTCTACCCGGCCGGCCTGGCTCGATCAGCCCCGATCGGGGCAGGCAGGCTGGCTGGCGGGACCCCAACTGTGCACAAATTCGTGCGCTGAGCCTCTAGTTTTATAATAAAATGACTTTTTAAAAGTGTTATGTATTAAGGAGGATTTAAATAAAACTATGTTCAATATTTTAAGGTTAAAAACAAGGGTGTAATAAAGTAATGAGCCTGATTTTTTGTACAGTTCACCTTTTAGCCAAAACCTATTTCAAAGTCGTTCTCAAAAGTTTAAATAATAGTACTATTATTTGAATAAAAATATAACATCCCTTGGTAGCTACTTTTTAAAATATCTTTTGTAGAAATCATTGTCATTAAATTACAAATGTAATCATTTATTATTGTGGGGATATAAAGCTGGACAAGGATTATAAAATATCACTTATCAACCTCCTTTTCTCAGAACAAAACTACCTGGACATTATCCCAAAACAACATTTGATTTTGTTTTTCTTTCCCTTTCCTCACCTCTTTCTTTGCCTTACTTTTCTCCCACTCATCTCTTCTTTCCTACTCTCGAAATGTACCAGATTAAGCTGTAGGGAATCCACTTCCACAAACCCCTCCCAAGGCTCTAGTAGGGTTTCTAGAAATGTGTCTGGAAGGACATATTTTTTAAAGTTTGAAAAAGACATTTGGTCAAGATTTGTCTTATTTCTTTTTGCCAAAAGTCCTCTCATACCTGGTGGCACTGCCAGATAAACTAAGGTGAGTTGGGTTATTGGGAATATTGCATATTCTCTTCAGTTTCTTACCTGGGGAAGGCATGTCTTCCATATGCTGATGTATCACGGTGAAGTAAAGGGACAGGGTCTAGGGTCAGATAACTATGTGAAGCCGTCTTATAACAACAGGTACTGGAAGTATATGGGTCCTAAAACAGGTACATATTCTCAGTAGAGACTTCTGATCTCGGTGCCTAATCACCCTAACAAAAGGGCTACTGTATTCCCAGTAATGCAGAACATACAATTATAAACACAATTTTTTCCTCTTTTTTTGTTGAAAATCTTACAAAGTGAATTTTTCCAAATTCTTACATTGATGTTTGTGGCATTAGTCAGCTTTAAACAAAATAATTTCTTTTTAAATTCTAAATGAGTAATTGCTTTTCTAGGTAATGTTGTATTCCTAATTTTATATTCTTTTTCTTAAATCAGACCCCAAAATTGTTAGAGATTCAGATCTTTCAAAACCTGCATCTGTCCATCTTCTCACTAGAGATCAGAGGTGATGGGAAGGCATATTAATTTCTGGCCCTTATTTCATACTTCATTGTTAAAGGACCAAAGTTAAAAGGATAAATGAATTTAATTTTGGAATGACCTATGTTAATGAATTTCTTATCTCTCACCCAGCATTCTACAGGCAGAGTATATTTATGCGCAGGCCAATATTGGGCTAATTTTTGCAATGCAATATTGATTTCAAGATTAGAAAGAATGCCATCTTTGAGCTCCAAGAGGTCATTGCCCAGAAGTCAGGAGTTTCTGTTCTACAAGAAAAAGAGGCAATATCATATCATACAAACCTGATCAACAGTGATAGAGTACCTAGTTAAGTCACTACTTTTAGAGGTATGGTTTTGTTTTGTTTTCAGACCTCTTGCTAATCAATTTTTATGACAGCTCTGGGGGGTAAGTGCTATCATGCACATTTTACTAAGATGAGAAGACAAGTTCAACGGTGTTATGTCCCTGCTACAAAGTAGTAGCAAAGTCCATATTTGAACCCAGGCCATCCTGAATGCAAAGTTCATGTGTTATTTCAAGCTTGTGTAACTAGCAACATTTAAATGATCTAGCCTCAGTTTCCTTATCTGGATAAATATGACATTTAACTAGAGAAACTTGCACGCCCCCACCCCCCTGCCCCAATCTTCAATTCTGTGAAACCAAGTCAAGCAAATTTATCATCTCCCTTGTTAGCTCATCCCCATGTCATATAACTTAGGAAATTTGTCTCGATTTCCTTGTGCCTCCTCTAAATTTGGTAATAATTAAAATCCATCTCCTCTGGATCTGTCCTTTGCAGAGGTGTAAAATAGCTAGTTAGTCAAAATCTTGCATAATAACTTTCTGTTATGATGAGAGAAGCAAGAGCAGGTAGGGAGGGATGAAGGAAGCTTTTGAAGTGAATGTCTACTAAGAAACCTGGACATGCTGGGGCTTTATCTCATACCAAATATTTAAATAAGTCTCAACCCCGGCAAGCAATAGAAGAAGAAAATAATGTTTTTATTTTTTTTTCGTCTTTTGAGTGTTATAAGAAACATACATGTCTAAACGACATCTAGAGAGATTTAAGTAATGTGTAAGTAATAACTTGCCGATTAGTACATTTAAAAGGCATGCAAAAAGAGACTGCACATTTCCTTCCCCAGCTACCTGTGAAAAATCAGAAAATGTTTTTGTCAATCTGGAAACAGGAGTGTGGGGGGTCGAGGGAGGGACTCTGATTCTGTGATGTCTTAGTGGCCATGACGGGACTTCAGGCTGCAGCTTCACCTCCACTGTTGTAGATATGGCATCCATTTCTGACTCTGTCTCTTCCGGCTTGTGGCGGGCTCAGCAATTGCTCTCGCTGCAGTTCCTTTGTTAGAGATTCGCCCCGTTGGCACATCGAAATGAAGAAGTTTCAGTGCGAAAAGAAGATTGGTGACAGAGCCCGCAATGTCATTCCCTGTAGTAGGTCCCGAAATCATATCTACATGTCATCTGGCTAATCAGAGGTCCATGGTAAGATCTGTCAGAGATTCTGTTTTAAAAAAGAAGTTCAGCCAAGGTTGACAGGAGAATTGGAATGTTTTCCCCTGGTCCTGTGGCAGCTACCAGCACTGTCTATTATTATGCTAGTGCAAGCCTGAGGCTGTGGCAAAAGCGTTACCTCAGGGTGGCCTCCTAAGGACATCAGCACAGGTGAGAGGAGTCCCCTTCCCCTTCCACAACAACAGAAAACAAAGAAGAACCAAACACCAAGAGCAAAAAAAACAGATACTAGGTCAAAACAGGACAGTGTTAGCTGGTTTATAAGACAATATAATGCAGTTCAGGAATTACACAATTAGTGAAACCATTAGTGTCACATGGGGTAACACCATCTTTTCAAAAGGTTGGACAGTCATGCATGTAACCAAGCCAATAAAGTCCTCCAGTAGAAAATGCCTTTTGTGACTTATGGAATTTGCAAAAATATGGAAATGAAAAGATTTATAGTTACAGGCACACCTTGGAGATTTTGAGGGTTCAGGTCCAGACCACCACAATAAAGCAAGTATCACAAAAAGGCAAATCGTAAACCTTTTGCCTATCTTCAATTTGTAAAAAATGCAACACCTGTGAAGCACAGTAAAGGGAAGCTCAATAAAACGAGGTGCGCCTGTACAATTCTGGCTCTGAAAAAGCAACTCAGTTCTTTGGAAGCTCTTGTCTTTTCCTCTTAATAAAGTTCAAAGTGCACTGGCCTTGGAGCCATACTTCACTAGAGATGGGATGTAGACATTTATTAAACTTTTTGCAAAGTCAGTCCATGACTCTGAATAAATCCTTCTTTATTTTCTGATGCCAAGAAAAATTTTGTCTACTTAGCATGATAGGAATCAATGTAGTCTATTTTTCAATGTATTTATTCTATTTTAAGTTCAACAAAAGTTCATTCATTATCTTGGCTGTCATTTGCAAAGTGAAAATTGAACCTGGGTCCTCAACTATAAAAGGAGAGTAAGGCATATTAAAAATATTAGCCTAGTGTTGCCTATTCTGTTGGATACCAGCCATCCTCATCTGCCACTCCAGATGGACCTTCTGCTTTAGAGAAGCACATGGACGGGGAGAAATAACTGAGTGGACTGGCAGGACAGTGAATGCAGCAGCGACTCAATCAACACACATTCAGGAGCAGTTATTTTAACAAAATCGGTTAAATGTGAGAAGGTTGGGAAGCATGTCTGTCATTTTGGATTGGGCTAAAAAGAAATAGGGAGAAAAACAGTGACAATTCCTCAAACATATGCCCTCCCATCTATATCCCAGGATCTCACTTCACATTGGGGAGCAAATCTTGACACAAGAATTATTATGCTTTATGAAAACAGCCAAAGCCCCACCTGGACTCTGCATTTCAGGGTGGACAACATTTTCAACTAGAAAGCATCCTTTTCTCCCCCAAATTATGTTTAGTCTTAGGAAAGTAGTGTGACAACACAAGGTGTCTGTGAACTAGAGCTTGCTATAAACAATGGTCTCTCTAGGAAGTAAGTCATGGAACTCATAGGAGAACAATTGACTATTCTAACCTGAAATATATTTTTATTTGATCAACTTGATAAAGAGTTATAGGGAAAAAAGGATAGCGCTTAATGAATAAATATTGCATTCCTCTGATTTCTAGATCAGATTGACTCTTGTCTACCACATCCAGCCTCTTAGTGCTCACCACTCCAGCCCACACAGAGCTTTTCCCAGTACTAATCTGAAAGCACCTTGATTAATTACTCACACCTAATAACACAGGCAAACAGTTACATGTGGTATAGGCACTGTTCTAAGTGCTTCACATACAATATTATCCTCACAATAACCCTGTACAGTAGGTAATACTACCCCCCCCCATTATACAGATAAGAAAAATGGTATCAAGGCATGGTATGTCACTTGTCCAAAATCACACAGCTAATAAGTAACAAATTCAAACTGAGGGAGTCTACTTTCAGAGTCCTTCCTCTTAACCTTAAATTGTGCTTTTAAATATAATGTTAGCATTATATTTGGAAGATCTTTCTATCCTTCAATGCCTAGCCAAGTTTCATCACCTTGAAAGGCTTTGACCTTGTCTTCTTAGAAAAGTTATCCTTCACCCCTCTTGCCTTCATCACCCTGCCATTCTTTGTAGGCTATGCATAAGTGCCCCAGACTGCTGAGACTGCCCAGTTAGTTGCTGGTCTCCTACTTTAGACTGGGAAATTCTGAACACTGAGGCAGTATTCATTCATTTGGACATGCATGTACGTGTGTATCTATGTATGGCACACAATGGGTTTGAGCAAATATTTGTTGAAGAATTACTATAATAAGTAGAAGGAGGATGTGTCGGTATAGGGATTGAAGTTATCTTTCATTCACACATTGGTCAGTGATCTTTGAAATTTAGTTAAAATTGTTTTCAGTGTTTTAAATGGGCGTAGCTCAAAACTTCAGCTACTGCACACACACACACACAAAACACAACAACAACAACAAAAGTGAATTCTGTTGATATGCAGGTGCTTTTCAGAGAAAAATAAGCACTATCTACTTTTAAGCTATTTTACAGTGCTTTCAAACAATCCACAAAGTGACAAATTTCTATGTCTTTTTTTCCTAAAAATTATCTTCTCTTGGGACCTAAAGAATGCTCTCTAGTTTTTACAGAAGAAAGGAATATCAACCAAACAAAAGCAGATGTTTGCAACTATATTATATTTGAGTAAAGGCTTTAGGAGACCTTTTTACTTTTTCTTTTCCAGATACCTAGCAATTCAAATCTCAAAACCATAAAGAAATTCTGATTCCAAGGTTGAAGTGTGATGACAGAAGTCAAGGCAATGCTTTTAGACACCATGACATTAAGTCAATAACTTATTCTGAAAACCATGCTGATGTCAATGACTTCATAGTAAGCAGAGGATCCAGTGTGCATTGCTATAAAAGAGGATGTCCTTTGATGATGTCACTTTCAAAAGTCTCTTTCCTTTTGACCCCTACCGAGAGTGGGGAAACCACAGTGTCCTGTAGTCCCAGGCTGGAGGCATCTCGCTGTTTTCATTATGCATGTGCCTCTGGAAAGAGCACAGGTTTCAGAGCCAAAGCTGCCAAAACCTCAGTTAGAATCATCCCAGGAGATCATCTTCAGAAAGGCACTTCTCCCTTTCTTCCTCTTCTTGTGCTCCTCTTCCTCCTTCCCCTCCTTCAGCAATTGTTAAGCTTTATTTTTTTTAATGTAACATGGGACTCATAACAGGTATCTCATAAAGGTTTTTAAGATGAAAATGGACAATAAAACTATAGATAGTGCCTGGCACAAAGTAGCACACACACGTAGTAACTTCTGTAATTGTCACCCACTATGCGTTATCAGCAAAGGGAGAGTAGCCAATATATTAGGGTATCCTGCTTTTTTTTCTGTGTTGTATGAATGTGACATAGACTATTATTCATGTAGGAACCAGCAAGATGGATCTGAGAGAAAATCAACTTGCAATGCACCAAGCAGGCTATAGGGCATTACCTCAAAGCTTCACACATCTGTAAGGGAAGCTCAGGAAACCCCAAAGTACCCACAGTTACAGTAACAGAACATCCCTTCCTATCCTCAGTGAGTATCAAGAGTTTTCATCTAATGCAAGGGAGAACTTCACCACCTTCATCTTTACTGGATTTAAAATATTTATACCCTGTCCAGTCATGATAGATGCTTTGTGAACTGATAAGCAGCGTGTGGAAGAGGGAAAGAAGATCTCAATGACAAAAAAGGGAAGAAGCCATTTGATTTTCATGTTATGCTTCAGTTTCTGAAAAGACCAACAGCTCTACCTAATTTTCTCCCAATTTTTCTCCTTCCCTTTTCCCATATTCCTCTCTAGCATGTTTGAGCTTTAAAAAATAAAGCAGCAACTCGAATGTCAGGAAGGTTTTTGTACAGATTAGGTAATTTGAGAAATCTTACCATTTCATAGCATAGGTGGAAGTCATGAGCTCCTGTGCCTGCTTCTGTTCTGCCCTCCCTTCTCCTTGTGTTGTGGATACTGGTCCTCTCTAAGGTTCTTGTGCCTTGGGTCCCGTGTCCTGAAACCTCTTCAAGGTTCATTCACAATCCAGTTTCTCCAGTCAGTTGTACCCTTCTGTTGATATAAAACATCATTCAATCACTACCATGTTAGAAGGAAGGAAAAAGAGGAGTAAAGGAGAGAGAGGAAAAAAGTCACCTTGTCCCTAATGTCCTTTCATGTGATACATTTTCACTACTTGTTCACCACATTTTCACATTTCTTAAAGCATTCTATACCTCTCTTTCCTCAACCAAGTGTTATTACAATTCCATTTATTCTGCAAAATAGATTTCACTAAAGTCACCAACAACTTCTATGGTTTTAAATTTAATGGGAATTTTTTAGTCCTCATCTTATTTGATCTCTCACCTCTCAATCTATCCATAAAATATTGGAGTTCCTTGGGGTTGAAGCTTAACCCCTTTTCCTTCCCAATCTAAGTTCTGTCCTTAGGAAAATTCATCCATGTTTGCAGCCTTAACTACATAACACATGTTAATGAACACAAAATCAAGTCTGCATTTCTCTAATTTGCAGACCCACTAATATATGATTGCCTTCTGTTTGGTAGCTCCATTGAGGTGTCTCTAAAGTCCTTCAATTCAATGCCAAATACAAAGTGCATGTTCTCTTCAACTTACCACCCATTTCTAAAAGGTATCTGATCTTATTTCAGTGAGAGCGTCCCAGATGTCAAAGTCACTCTAAGAAACTCTCACCTCCCATCCCAGGCCCTGGGAAGTGTGTGTCTTAAATTGTCTTCCGACACATCCCATTCTGTCCCTACACTATCATTACCCATAATTATCCAAAGCATAATCTTTCTTGATATTTCTACTAGAAAAACACCATTCTCAGCTGCGTGGTCTGAACACTCTCTCTGTGTTTTTCAAGTGCATCTTATTCACACCACCTCCATCAATCCTTTGCATGAATAGACCAAGCATTTCTAGAAAGCTGAAGTTAAATGTACAAACATTCTAATTGACTATTTTGGTAATGATAGCTCATTTTCTGCTTGTTTAAAAATGGATTATTTAATGCATATGAGGTTAAAAAAATCCCTATTTACTATACATAGAAATTTGGAACTATAGATTTTCCTAAAAATGGAAATAGTTTTGAATATCTTATATATATTTTTTGCCCTAAAGCTTGTTTTCAGTCTTTTCAAGGTATTATGACAAAATGAGTTTAAAGTTTGTCCATAGTTATTACTTCACTTTAAAATAAAAAATTACTTTCTCTTTTTTATTAGAAAATACATTTCAACTGTTAAATATGAAATCTTTATTTTTGACAAAAAGTGTCCAAAAAGTATGTAGTCAACATTCCCCATGCTCACTTTCCCTGAAATTTTCCCTGAATGATTGAAACAGATTTCAGATCATTTATTTCTTTACTCTTCAATTATGAACTTACTGAATTTTACAGAATCCTGGTAGAATTGTGTAGGCAGTTGTGGAAGACAGAATGGCAGAAAATCGGGTGAGAAAGAACTATTCCTTGGGCTCCATACAAGATTTTGTTGGAGGAGAAAAGCATTCCACATAAAATAATGCATGCAATTATAGTAAACAGATAGAAAAAAAGAGAGAATCCAATGTCCCAGTGGATTGTGTTTTTAAAAATAGAATGACATTTCAGTGGACAGAGGAAATAGACAGGGAAACAAAAGCTTCATGAAAGAGTGAAACTTGAACTGGGTTGAGATAAGCAGGGAGGATCTCTATGTAAAGGAAAAAGTTCAAGTCATACTCATAGAAAACGTGCCATTCATTTATTTACTCATTTGATTCACTGAACAAATATGTATTGCTAATTACTGTGTGCAGACATTGTTCTACATTCTGGGGATATATGAATAAGCATAGCAAAAGATAAATAAGTCCCCGTTCAATGGATCTTAGATGCTAGTCCATGGAGACCACAATCTAAAATCAGTCAATAAAAAATAACATCAAAGCACAAGAGCAAATAAACAAACAAAATTTAATGTGTGAGAGTTTTAATAAACTCTCAAATAAAAATAAAAAAGAAATGGGCTAAGATGTTGCATGTACAATTTAAGATATTCTGGGAAAGCCTGGATGAGAAGATAAAATTTCTGAAAGACTTTAAAAAACAAACAAACAAACAAACACCATACAATGTAAAAAACTGAAGGAAGAGCATTCTAGACAGTGGAAACAACAGTGTCAACAAAGTCTTTGAGATGGAAGTATGGCTGACATTTCAAAGAGGCCATTAGAGATAGGACAGAATGGGAGAGGAAGATTAAAGGGTAAGAGCTCAGATCTGTCAGGGCTTCGGAGGCTAGGATGAGAACTTTACTTTTACTCTGAGTGAAACAGGGAGCCATTACAGGTTTTGACACAAGAATGGCTTGATCCCACTTACCTTTAAGGAGATCATTCTAGCTGCTGTGTTGTAAATAGGTTCAAGGTATAAATGCAAAAGCAAAGAGACACACTAGAAAGATATCATAATAACTTAGGCAAGAACTGATTGTGTTTTGAACCAGAGTGGTAGTGGTAAATGTGACAGCAAGTAAATAGATTCTGGTAGGTGATGATGTGGATATAATGAAGGTAGAACTGACAAGACTTGCTGATGGATTAGAAGATGAGGTTTAATAGAAAGATAGGAGTGAACATTGACTCCAAAGTATTTGTCTTTCAACAACTGGAAAAACAGAATTGGCATTTGCTGAGGAAAAATCTTAGAGGGAAATGATTGGGGATGGAGAAAAGATCAGTAAGTCATTCAAACCTTAGCATTTTAACTAAGTTAATATATGTAGTTTTAAACTTGCTTATTAAGTTTAAGATGCTTATTAGATATTAAAGAAGAAATGTCAAGAAGACAGCTATACATATGAGACTGTTCTTGAGGAATGGTCTGGGTTGAATAAATAAATTTGTGAGTCATCAATATGTAGATAGTATTTAAAGCCATGAAGCTGGATAAAATCACCAACAGTTTAGAACACATAGAGAAAAAAAGGAAGGGCCAAAGAGTAAGTCAAATATAATTCAATACTTAAAAGTTGGGAAGATAAAAAGAAATCAAGGAGAAGGGGTATTCTATACAGCTTTTGCCTGCCATATAGATGATACAGGGGAAAAAAATCAAGAGAATAAGGTGCCCTGGGAGCCCACTGAAAAGAGCATTTCAGGGATAAAGGGGTGATACTCCTTATTAAATATTGTTGTGGGGTCAAGTAAGATAAACCTTAAGATTTCCCATTGGCTTCAGCTACACAGAGGTCATTAGTGATCTTGTTAATGCCAATGGAATTTTGGGAAACAAAGGCTGGCTGGTCGGAATTAAAGAGAGAAATCAAAGATAAATATTTGCAGAAGTTTTGCTGTAAAGGGGTGAAGAAAAATGCGGTAGTAGCCAGGTAAGAATGTGAGATCAAAAGAGTCATGTTTGTTTAAGAAAGGAGAACTTACTGATTGTAATTTTAAAGAAAATTCATGATTCAAGAAAAAGAGAGGAAGTGACCTGATGTACATCATTGAGCAGGCAAGAACAAGCTAGGTTGAACCATGCCTGTAAGCACTCGGGCAATCAGTCCAGGTCAGCATATTTCTTTGGAGACCCGAACGAACTTAAAAGAGTGTAAGGAAGCCAAGATCTCTACTCCCTCCATTAAGAGTACATAAAAATAACTTCTATCTTGCAACGTTGAGAGGAGTGAATAAAAAGAGATAACTGGGACTTTGGAGAAAAAGTCCTAATTTGAAACATTTACCCAGGTGTTGCTGAGGTAAAATAAAATAAACATTCTGTTTATTAAATTTATATACTTCTTAAATTTATAATCTTTATCACTTTCCTTTCCCTCCTAAGTTCACTCCCCTTTGGTTCACACAATAAGAATCCAGGATAGAATGAACTCTAAATGTGTTTGCTGTTCTAAATGGTGATATGTAATATTTAGCACTCTACACTATCTTCTTTAATCTTCCGTGCACCCTTTATATAAAAATATTTTTTATTGATTTTAGAGAGAGAGAGAGGGAGGAGAAGAGGGAGTGAGAGAGAGAAAAACATCAATGTGAGAGAGAAACATCAATTGGTTGCTTCCCATATGCACCCTGGCCAGGGATTGAACCTGCAACCTGTGTATGTGCCCTGACTAGGAATCAAACTGGAGACCTTTTGGTGGATGGGGCAATACTTAACCAACTGAGCCACACAGGGCAGGCTTGTCTTTAGACACAGAGTGATTAAATAGCCTCGTCAATCCAATAAAACTGATAAGCATTGAAACTCTGTTCTGCCTCAGTCTATATCCTGTTCTTTGACTGTATAATACCCCAGGAGCCCTCAGTTGAAGATAATAAAATGTAGGCCTCTTTTAAATAAAGAAAAACAACTTTTGATGGACCAAGACTCTAAGAATTAAATAGTTCATGAGTGGTGCTGCTTAGACAATCTAAAAGTTACCATATTGAATGGGGGGTGCTTAATAGTAAAGAAATTTGCCCTAATTCCCCTTTCTAGGAACAATCCTGGCCATGTTCCTGACCCTGTCCTTTCTTAATTCCTTGCCTATTCCGGTACCCCTGTTCATGATCTCCCCTGATCTTCCCGGTATAGTCTGTACTCCTCCCACCAGGTGCTACACACGCCTGGTCCCTGATTACTAAATCATGACTCCCTGGTCTGCTGTGCCAAGGTTTCTTAGCTCTGCTTTTCTTATGCTTAAACAGTTGTAAGCCTACCCCCTTGACAAATGCATTATACTCCTATGAAACCCACTATGTGTTATTTTATATACGTATATGAAATCTTTATGGTCATCTGGCCAGGTAAACATCACTGTCCTTAAATTATAATGAAAAACTGGGGCCATGAGCAGTTGAATAACTTGCCTACAATACAGAACAGTAAGGATACAAAATTTGTTCTGACATCAAAGGTTTAACCACACTAACCTGATATGCTGCATAATTATTTAGTTTATGTACAATGGAATATACTGAAATTTCTTATTAATTCAAAATCAATTCACACCCACCTGACTTATGTTAGCTGCAGCCCCATTACAGAGACCCCTTGTGATTGTGAGTCATATCATGATTTCACACCTGCCAGTTCTATTTTATGAGGGCTTAATATTATGGAAAGACAATAGCCTTCCAAGAACTTCAGGACGAGGGCTTAGCTATTTCTGTGGGGTGAGGGAGGAGGGGATATAGTCTTTCAGATAGAAGAATGTGAGTTTATGGAGCAGTAGCATAGTTCAGAGGTGAAGCATTTTGGCTAAGGAACAAGCACATGGGCCTGAATTCCAGCTCTAGCACCTCCTGGTTCACTGTGCCTTAGTTCCCTTGACTAAAAGATGAGGATAATATTAATAAATGTATGTAAAGATTAGCTAAGTTAATATATGTAGTTTTAAAACAGTACCTGGTACATATACAGGGCTATATTATGATAATAATTATTATTCACACTCTTGGTTGCTAGAGATGGTACTGGGTATTACCATTCATCTTCTAGAAATTTTAACATCTCAGAACTATTAATGGTCTTTTTTCTCACTGCTGGGGCTAGAGTGGGTTTCCTGGTTAAAGGGAGCCTTAATTGAATCAAACTCCATATGTTGTTTTATTTCTTTGAAAAGATGATTTTATAACAGCATTGTCATTTAGAAGTAAAATAATTTGATTTTTTAATATTGACCCACTTTTAATGACGATCTTTCCTCAGCTTTTGTGCTCTTATAGTAGCTATATTCATACGGTGCTGTTGCTTAGTCAGAAATTTACATTCAGGCTTAATTGCTTGACTATTCTAGGATTCCTGTTCATCAGCGCTTAATCATGGCATCACATTTATTCTGACCACTTCCCAATTTGCTTACATTGGTTTCAAAATGAGACGTCTAGATGCAATCGGAGCTCTGAGAATGGAATTCCTCTGTTATTAGAGGGGGAGCTACCATCTTCCGGATCCACAACCTGATGGCTCTGTATCTGCATCTCTCAGTAAGGTTGGGCTTTTCTGATTCAATATCACTCCTCTAACAGCTTATAGTGTCATCTCATAAACTGTCCACCTTCCTGTTACAAAGGTCTTTGACAATATCACTTTTGTATTTTATTCTTCTCACCTGTCTACATGCCAAATATACAAGTTTGCTTTTTCTCTAAGTGGAATCTCATTTTCAGCTCCTCCTTTAAATGACATCTAATGGAGAAAGCAGTACATTGTTCTTGATACTTTAGTAGGGTACCTCCTTGCATCAGGGTCAGCTTTCCAGAGCTCGGAAGAAATAATTTCCAAGCATATATACAGGGTGGGGTACAAGTAGGTTTAACAGTTATGAGTACATGAAACAGTTTATTCTTGTATTATTATTTATTAATTATTGTATTATTTTCTAACTGGCAACCTATTTTTGTCCTACCCTGTATTTTTATTTTTTCTATGTGTGAAAAAATTGGTGCCATGTTTTATAAAATGGCCCAACTTATTAAAATTCTTGTAGCAATTCTGGTCCAATTGTAGAAGAGACTCCTGTCATTTACTCACCAGACTGTTTCACCAGGTACACAGTTTGATAAGCATCCATAGGATGACTGATTTATATTTTGTACTAGAGGAAGAACTTGCCTTGGATAACTACGGACATCTTGTTACATTCCATTCCCAAATCTGTCAACCATTTAATGACAGCTAGAGCACATAACAATATTTTGCTTGTTCATAAGCAACAAGGCCCATGAGTAGAAATAGCTATTTTTCTAAGTGTTTATGTGGTCATGGACAAGCTATAGTATCCAGTCCATGTTCCTGGGAAATCATTGTAAAATGGTATATGCTGTGTTCATTTTCCATGTGTCTAATCAGTAGGGTTCTGTATGCATGGCTGTCACTGCTTAAGTAACTCTGAAAAGGAAAGCTCAGTGAAAGCAAGTTCTTGATGAATTTGACCCTCAATATAATTCATTTATTTCAAGAGAACATAGTCAATATACATCAAATGTAATTCCCATGATCTGAAAACCAGAATCTTGTCAATTAAGGTTTTTAAGAATTTTAGGCCACCACCATTTAAAATTAGTGTTTTGGCCAAGTTGCAACAAAAGTTCTATCATTTCTTTCACTGAACTGAACCAAAAACATTTATGGATTAGAAACTTACTATGAAAAACATCCTTACTTATCGCCATAAAATTTGATTACTTTGTCAAATGAGCAACACTGTTTTCCTTCTGCTCCAGCCAGACTGGAAGCGTGAGCAGCTTTGCTCCTTCTAGGAGACATGCATGCCTTTGCTAGTTCTTCCTCATCATCTCGATCTCTCAACTGTGGAGTGTGACAGTGTTTTGTTCTGAGCCTTGACCCTTTTATATATATCCTCACTTACTGCTTTGGTGATTAATTGCAGTCTAGTGACTGGAATTACTAGCTATGTATTCTCAAATGTATATGAACACCTCTGAACTCTCACTATGATATGAGTCCTATGTTGGTACTCCACATCTCCACTGGTATTGATAACAAGCAGCTTAAACTTCATATGCCCCAAATGAGTTCCAGATCTCCTTCCTTAAACTTGTTCTTTGCAGTTTTTCCCTGTATCAGTTAAAGGCAGCAGCAACTCCATAGTTCCAGGTGCTCAGACCAAATACTTAGAATCTCTTCTTTCATACCGTACATCAACCAACCCATCAGCATATCCTGCTGATTCTGTGTTCTCAATGTATCTAGAATCCTACTATTTATCACCACCTCCTCCACTGTGACCCTGCTCCATGACACCATCATCTCTCAGGAATATTACAAGAGCCTTCTTACTGGTCCCCCGTCCCTTCCTTTGCCTCACTCTACTCTATTCTCAAATCAACAGCCAACATCTAAGTTTTATTAGGTTTCTCCTCTGCCCCAAGCCCTCCAATGCCTTATATGATTTTGACATCAAATGATCTCTCTTCTTGGGTGACTGTTTTACGAGATACCCACAAGGTTCAAATCATCTTTTCCAGTTGTTTACTCAAACACAGCTGCTCAATAAGACACACACCCTATTTTACTTAAAAACGCTACTCCCACCTTAGCTGAGTGGGCTCAATGGATAGAGTGTCGGCCTGAGGACTGAAGGGTCCTGGGTTCTACTCTGGTCAAGGGCACATACCTTGGTTGCAGGCTCCTCCCGGGCCTGGGTCCTGGTTGGGCATATGCAGGATGCAACCAATTGATGTATTTCTCTCACATCGATATTTCTCTCTGTCTTTCCCTCTCTCTTTCACTCTCTCTAAAAATCAATGGAAAATATCCTCGGGTGAGGATTCTCTCCTCGGGTGAGAATTAACAAAACTAACATTAAATAAATAAATAAATAAATAAATAAATAAAAATGCAACTCCCCATACACTCGCCCCTGCTATGACTTAGTTTTCTCCATGATATTTATCACTAATAAAATGAAACCTATGGTAGTTAGTTTTTTGTTTATATCTCTTATTTAAAAAAAGTTAATAACTCTATTAGGACAGTTTTTCTTGTATTATGTTCACTTTTATATCTCCAGTAGTTTCGACAATGCTTGGTATACAGAAGGCACTCAAAAGTATTTATTGGAAGAGTTAAAGACACATATGCTGCAACCTCAATTTGTTTTAAATTCACTTAAAAGGCACACTATGAAATTATGGTTATAGGATCATCATTGTATTGTATTGTAAAAATACTTAAGAATAAAGGCAGGGTAAAATAAAAGCGATTTAAAAAATGCTATATAATCTCTTTTCCATACTTCTTTTTACATCATCTGATTTCTTTAATATATGCTCGTAAAGAGGAAAACAAAGACTTATCTATATGAGAGCAGGTTAATGTAAACAGAAAGGAAAAAGATTTAAAATGGTCTAACAACTGTAGCCCACTCCTCAACCCCATTGCTATTGCCATGTTATGACACTAATGTTTATGTTTGCACCCTCACTCTATGGGTGGTACAATCGGCCTAGGAGTGTGGAGGCCTCATATGGGACTGAGAGCTCACCCTGAAATGTCTTCACTATTTATTTCAACCAATGATTCCGTGGAAGCCTAGATGAGACAGCTATTTACAGTCCAAAGTTTCTGTGCTAAAACCAAGCACAAACCAGTGAAATGAGAAGCTACTACGGACTTTGTACAGCAAGAGTACCATTCCTCCACATCTCCAGACAAGGGCCATTATTCTATTGTCTAAGAGGAGGAAACCAGACCAACCCAAATGTAGAACATTTTAGGCTCAGTGAGATAGTTTATACTAAAGCTGCTTTTAAAAAAATCAAGTACATTTCTCGACTTAGAGCGAACTGTAGAGTCTTCTGTTTCTTCCTATGCCTTTCTCCCTGTCTTAAATATAATTTTCTCTTCTACAAAATCCTTCTCTTTCTTTTTTCTAACAACTGTTTCTATTTTATGTGTCTGATACCCTAGTCTGTCTGCTCAGTCCTCCTAGATAACCATGTTTATAACCACAGACAAACATGTTTTTAAAATGCAGGAGATTACAACAAGAATTATGTAAAACAAACCAAGGGAAAAAATGGCTTAAAATAAAAATCAGGTTAAGACTAGATAAAAAAAAAAGATGTAAGGATGTTGATGTACACATACAACAGAACTGGAAAGAAGTGAAAAGTAAGACAAGAAAGGGATTTTTAAAATTTCATACAGATAAGAATTATAATTAATGGAATATTTATGTACATACATGAGAAAAGATGAGGGAAGATAATCTTTCTTCATCTCCTTCTTGGGAAGCTAACTAAACTAAAGCTATTGGCTCCAAATTGCTGAAACTACTTCTCTCTGCCTTTTTCCAAAACTTAGAACTTTCTCAGTGAAGACTGTGTAATAAATTTTTGATTGTGCCTTGCATTGTAAACATTAGTGTTTCCAGAATTTAATTAAAACCCAGTAGTTCCATACATGTAGATGATCAAATGGTAAAGGCAGGAAGGAATATAAGCTCCCCATATCCCCATTGCCCCTACAGTTCCTGGCACAGAATAATCATTTGATAAATATTTTCTGAAATAATAAATGAACGAATAAATACAAAAATTCAAACACTAGCAGCTCACAAAACAGACAAACCAACCACTAAATATCAGGATGTAATCCAGATGCTGCTGAGTCTGAACTGTGTGTTCATCTAAGACAGCGGTTCTCAACCTGTGGGTCGCGACCCCTTTGGCGGTCGAACAATCCCTTCACAGGGGTCGCCTAAAACCATCCTGCATATCAGATATTTACATTATGAAGTAGCAACGAAAATAATTTTATGGTTGGGTCACAACATGAGGAACTGTATTTAAAGGGCCAGAAGGCTGAGAACCACTGATCTAAGAGAAGGAAAAATGAGGCACTCACCAGATGGACCAGGAGACCACTGTGCCCTCTGCACTCCACACCTTCCACCACTCAGTTCTCCTCATCATGCAGGGCCTAGTGCCTGGGGTTCGATCAGAGGCAGGATTTCAGTTACAGTGTGTGAAATCAGTCACTTCATTTTATATTTGCTTTTGTACTGATCTTATTTCCTAAAGTTTTTGGTCCTGAATAATTTCTTGTGCTTTGCCCCCTGAGTTTAGATGATCTCTGCTCAACTTACCAATGTCATCTCTCTCTCTGTCAACTCATTTTACTCTCTATTGCTCATCATATCCCTAGATAAAAGGATTCAAATTTCCTGTCTATAGAACTAAGTCAGTGGTTCTCAACCTGTGGGTCGCGACCCCTTTAGCAGTTGAATGACCCTTTCACAGGGGTTGCCTAAGACCATCCTGCATATCAGATATTTACATTACGATTCATAACAGTAGCAACATTACAGTTATGAAGTAGCAACAAAAATAATTTTATGGTTGGGTCACAATATGAGGAACTGTATTTAAAGGGCCAGAAGGTTGAAAACCACTGAACTAAGTGAACATAACACTAAAAAAAAAAAGAGTCTGAAGCATTTATTTGTATATAAATCTAGCTCCTTAATGACAACTTAACAACTGGTACAAACCACACTGTGTAGTGTCAGCCTCAGGACTTTTCTCTCTTCCTGTTCCTCTACCTGGAATGCCTTTTCTCTTTATCTAGTTTCTAAGCAGCTACCAAAGTCTGTATTTATAAACATGCCTTTTATTTAAGTAGATGTTCTCTGTCTGACACATAGCAGATGCTTTGTCATATTAGCCATTTATTTTTTTCATATGGCGAGTTCTTTATTGCAGTTGTCCCTACAGTATCAATCATGGTCCACTATGAAATAGTCACTCAAGTGTTTGTTGGCTAACTAATTCTTGGCGTTCTTGTATCTTCCACGATGCCAGTTCTTTATAACATGAACCAGTAATTGATTTTATTTCTGGCACTTATGCAAGGCACTGCGCCTAGAGGCTCAATTACTGTAATCTGCAATTCTACTCCTAGACCATTTCAGATGGTTTTCAGCGGAAAGTATTGGAGAGCACAGTAAATAAGGATTCAAATATTTTTCTCTCACATAAGAAGTCTGAAATAGGTGGCTGCCAGATTTGATTCACCAATTTAGTGATATCAGAGCCAGCATTTTAAAAACTATTGTGGTATTTCTGTAACCACAATATTCTGGTAATATAAAGTGGCTTCTAAAACCATGGGCATCAAGTTCATGTTTATGGGAAGAAGAAAGAAAAGGAAAGGGTGAAGTCAGTAATTCAGTCCCTTGTAAGAAGAAGCCAAAGCTTCCCAAGAAATACTTCTGACATCTGGCATATTTCTGCACACTTCTCATTTTCCCCTCTTAGGTGTGCAGAAGAGAAAATTAGATTGTTCATTAATATATTAGGTTACTTATTTAACAGAATCTGTCAAATTTTTCTCATCATATGCTCTGTGTAGTCCAGTTTCTCTGGTTATAAACTAGGCATAAAAAACTAACAACAGATTATGTCAGAATAGGCTGAGATTGTGAAATCTATAGGGTCAAATAAGATATCCCATTAGAACACCTGGGGAATAAAATCTTTGATAAATGAAATATACAGTTACACTCAGGTAAGCAGGTAATGTGGATGCAAACATCTGTTGAGCATGTACTATGTACAAAGAAAAGGAAAAGGGCCCAACTGGTGTGGCTCAGTGGTTGAGCATTGACCTATGAGTCAAGAGGTCACAGCTGGATTCCCACTCATGGCACATGCCTGGGTTGGGGCTCGATCCCAGTATGTGGCATGCAGAAGGCAGCCAATCAATGATTTTCTCTTCTCATTGATGTTTATATTTCTCTCTCCCTCTCTCTTCCTCTCTGAAACCAATCTACATATATAAAAGCATAATATGCAAATTGAACTGACAGTGCAGTCACTATGACGTGCATTGACCATGCAGGGGGCAGATGCTCAAGTGATCAGGGCCTGCCAGCCAACCTCTCTGTCCCTACCCCCGGCCAGCAGTCCCCAGTCGCCCAATGGGGAACAGGGAAGTGGAAGTGGGTGGCAGCAGATGTGGGTGGCAACAGGCCAAGGCCCCCTGCCCCACCATTCGCCCCACACACAGAGAGTGACTGGTGGCAGTGGGGGGCAGGGCTGGCAAGTGGGAGAGAATGGCTAACCTCTTGGTTTCTCCTCCCAGCTGGCAGGCTCTAATCACCACATGGGGAGCCAGGGTGAGTGGTGGCGGGGGGTGGGCCCGGTGCCAGCAGCTGGGGAACATGGCCCTGGTCACAAGTCAGGCCTAGAGACTGTACCCGTGCACGAATTTTGTGCACCGGACCTCTAGTAAAAATATATTTAAAAAGGAAAAAGAAAAGGAAAAGGAGCCAAGAGTTTGCTATTAACCTCTTTGCTTTCCATTTCAGGAAAACTCATGTTCAGTAAAGAACTACCAATGAGAAGCAGACAAATGATGCCCTACTCTTGCTCATGGAAAGATACAAAGCTGGTTCCATATATAATAGGAGAGGCAGAACTGAGTTACCTTAGGAAAACATTAGAATTAAAATTCTAAATCATGAATGTGAGATTCAGATCTCTTCCAAAGTAAAGTGGCTATACTTTGGGCATATAACATCTATATTAGCACACTTTACATTTATTTTATAGATTTCAGAGAGGAAGGAAGAGGGAGAGAAATAGAAACATAAGTGGTGAGAGAGAATCATTGATCAACTGTCTCCTGCACACCTTCTACTGGGGATCAATGCCACAACCCCAGCATGTGACCTTGACCAGAATTGAACCTGGAACCCTTCGGTCTGCAGTTCAACACTCTATCCTCTAAGCCAAATCAGCTAGGGCTTTGTGTATGTATTTATTTGTGACTAAATAAGTTTTATAAAATAGTCTAGAAATACCAAAAACTAAAGGATAGGGTAAAGGATTTATTTACTTATTTATTTTATTTTTAATTAAATTTATTGGGGTGACCTTAGTTAATAAGATTATATAGGTTTTCAGTGTACATTCTGTGATGCATGATCTATATATTGCATTGTATGTCCACTACTCAAAGTCAAGTCATTCTTCATCACCATATATTTGGCTCCCTTTACTCTTTAACATCCCCTATACTCTTCCCTCTGGTAACCACCATACTGTTGTCTGCCTTTCTGAATTTCAGTTTTATATCCCACATGTGAGTGAAATGATATGGTACTTAGCTTTTTCTGACTGCCTTATTTTGCTTTGCATAATATTCTCAAAGTCCATCCATGTTGTCACATGCGGCAACCTGCACAGCTAGGGTTCAGGACCTGAAGGAGGGGCTGATGCACAAATGAAAATACTATACAAGAAATATGAATTAGAAGGCACGAGGGGCCAGGTGGAGACCTCTCTCTTGGAGAGGACCACTGAAACCTGGCCTTATCTGCTTTTTATTCAGTTTTAGATACACATCTTGCGCTCAGTAAAGCACATCAAACAGGTAGCAGACAGACCGTCTCTAAGGTCAATACAGAGCAGTAAAGATCAGTAAGGTCCAGTAAACATTTACTTTGAGGCTATTAGGTTAGGACATTGCTTCGAGCCACCGCTATCTCAAAATGAATAATGGTGCTTGGTGTTAGCCCTGATAACACCCAAGGTCCATCGGCCTTCTGTGATCCTTGGTGCGCTCTCATGATAGCATCGGCAGTGGGTGGTTTCCCACAGTCATGAGTGACAGTATTTCACCTTCTTTTATGGTCAAGTAGTATTCTGTTGTATATATATATACCACATCTTGTTTTTTCAATCATCTATCAAAGGAGACTTTGGTTATTTCTATGCCTTGGCTACTGTGAATAATGCTGCAATGAACACAGGGGCACATATATTTTTGTTAATAAACGTATTTAAATTTTGGAGATAGACACCCAAAAAAGTGATTGCTGGGTCATATGGTAATGCTATTCTTAATTTTTTGAGGAATCTCCATACTCTTTTTTGTAAACTGGTATAGAGCCTCTACCAGTTTACATTCCCACCAGCAGTGAATGAGGGTTACTTTTTCTCCACAGCCTCTCCAACACTTGTTGTTACTCGTCTCGTTGATAATAGCCATTCTAACAGGTGTGAGGTGGTATCTCACTGTAGTTTTCATTTGCATTTTCCCAATAGCTAGTAAAGTTGAGGCTCTTCATCTATCTGTTGGCCATCTGTAGTATTCTTGGGAGAAGTGTCTGTTCAGGTCTTCTGACACTTTTAATTAGCAAAGGGTTTATTTAAATCAAGTAACAACATCTATTTTGATCCTGTTACTCTAGACTTTTGAAAATTTGGATAAATGCTAGGCTGATATTTATATTTGCATTAGTTTGACACATTATTAAAATAAAGAATTGGTCGAATTTAATCCACCTAAAAAATAAATAATACTTAGTCATCTTAAATGCTTGGATCTGCTTGTGATTAATTACCTGTCATGCTTCATATATATTAAGAGCTCTTCAGTGACAATGTCTTGATAACCATACATAAGAGTCTACATTAAAAAATACAAAATTGCAATTCATATGTTTCAGTAACTCACAAAGATGTCATCCTCTTAATTTCTGATTTATAATAATAAAAATTTACCATAATAGATTAATTTGAAATGAATCATATATTTAATAAATAATGATAATATAGATGCAGTTTTCTCTGGAATAAATAGTCCTGTGCTTTGTTAGGCTAAGTGAGAAATTAGTATTTTCTATATTGAAATGATTAAAAGAATTAGAGTTACTTTCTTTTCTTTTGTAATCAAAATTTAAAGTATTCATTTTTATTGACTTTTAAATTGTAAATTTTTATCTTATGTATGAATAGAGGTGTAAGATTTGGAACCAAAATGAAAATTGTCTTAAGTCCTAGATAAACATTAGGTGGCACTGTTGTCACAATGAACAATTGCTGCATTCACCCACTTTCCTTCACCATCTAGAATTTTCTTTTAGAACTCTTATTTAAGACCTCACTATGATTTTCACTTTTCCAGTGTGAGTACAATATATCTGTAATAAACATAAAAAAGATTAAAATTCATTTTCAACAACTGCTATTCACTAAAAGGTGTGAACTATGATAACTTTTTAAGGAAGTGTTCTTTGAATTCTAGAACTTAAGATATTTGCATAAAAAAGAAATATCTCTTATGAATACATATTATAGTTTCTTTGTTCAAATATGTCTATTGCTTTAATGTTAAAATACTATAGAAATCATTTTTAAATTTATTGCTGGAAATAATAGTTGAAAGTTTATGGATACCTAATAATCACAGATCAATTTTGTATTTTTAGTGATAGAAAAATAGATCTCTAAAATATTATTTAATATGCAGTCAAAATAAAAATGAGTAAATAATTGGATTTTAAAAACATTTGCTCAAATGTTTGTGTGTACACAGGCAAATGGACATATCAGAAAAGGAGAAAAATAAACCATTAGTCTAAGGACAAGTACTTAATTGGAAAAAAGAATTTAAAAATTTTGTCCAAAGTTACAATGAAGAGAAATGGAGATAGAACAGTTATTCTGGCATCAGCAGGACCCTGCAGTAACTTTAACAAATATAAAAGTGAAAGTACTTGACTCCAAATACCAATGTGAAGAGCTTCCCTCTGCTTATTCTGAGTTTAGATTATGTGGGTGAGTTTGCTGAACGAGCAGGAAGCTCACCTACCCATAGGAAGAAGATGTTTTTTAGCCCTTTGGTGAAGACTGAAGTTTAGTTCAGTGGATACACAGTTCCTGAGCAAACATAATTGTATTTGAATACTAGCACATAGAGGTTTGGGCAACTTATTAAACCTCCAAATGTAGATGTTCTCAGATATAAGTGGGGGGTAATGATATCCTTTTGAGTTGATTTTCAGTGATCCAATCCTCCCTGGGATGGGCAGGGGGCTGCATACGGCCAGCAGGAGAGACACTGAGGCTCCTTACTGGGAGAAGCCAAATAACACTAAGTTGTCCCAAAATATTAGTAGAAGCATTAGGGAGATTTGAATCTTGAATTTTATAGTTTAACTAGAGGCCTGGTGCACAGGTTTGTGCACCAGGGGGGGTCCCTTGGCCTGGCCTGTGGGGATCGGGCTGAAACCAGCTCTCTGACATTTCCCTAGGGGTCCCGGATTGTGAGAGGGAACAGGCCAGGCCAAGGGACCCCACCGGTGCATGATCAGGGCCAGGGAGGAACCGTGGGAGGGTTCCAGGGCATGTCCGGCCCATCTCACCCAGTCCTGATTGGCCAGACCCCATCAGCAAGCTAACCTCCCAGTTGAAACGTCTGTCCCCTGGTGGTCAGTGAACATCATAGCGACTGGTCAGTCGAATGGTCCAAGGGACAATTAGCATATTACACTTTTATATATATAGATTCTACTATTAACTTCTGCTTTTCTGATATTATCCTATATTTTAGTTCAGCATGGATTTATTTTCATACGTTTTCAATTTAAATAAATAATAGTTATTATAAATGTTTTAATACTGTGAGGCAGTCAGGGGTTCAAGAGTTTTAGGTCTATAGTTCATGGCCACTTTCACCAACTGCGGGAAAATTGCAAAATCTCTCTAAATCTCAATTAACCCACCTACAAAGTAGAAATAAAATTAGCAAGCCCCATCTCACAGGGGTATTATAAGGACATTCATTTACACTAATTGCTTTAATCAGTGTAATAAGAAAAACTCAGAAATATCAGTTATTATTATTACTACCACCACAGATGGCCCACTTGTGATTCCTCAGTCTGTGAAAGATTTTATACCTTTTTATTTCCTTCTATTTGAAAGCATTTAAAGATTCCAAACAATGTAGTTATATGCTGACCTCTCTACTGATCCTTGAAGAAAACAGTTTATCCAAGGGATCTAGAAAAGTCATAACAATCTCAGCAGGACCATAAAAGAGGAGATATTTTTTAATGTAGACATATTGTGAGTTGCAAATCCAAGTCATAATATGTCACTGTAATTTGCTGACCCCACCGTACAAACAGCAAATGCTATATTTTGACCAAATTAAAATCCTCTCCTTTTTAAAATATGCACCAAATCAAAGAGAAGCTAACCTGTGTTTATTAGACTAATGAACCTCCCTGATTTCATTCAACATTGAATATCCCTGATTATAAGTCTCCCCTCCTCTCATTATACTATTGACTGCATGATGCTCATGGTCAAGTTGGTTTCTTATTCCCAGCATTGATTTCAATCTTCATGGAATAGGCACTGAGAAGTCTGTTAAGGACAGCAAATGAGTGAGTAAAAAACAAACAAAAACAAGTATCTATCAATCAAATCATAACTGAAGCACTTTTAGAACTTCTTCCCAACATTTGCAATAAAATTACTTCTCCTCAAGTCTTAACTGGCATCACTGTAACTTGCAAGCCTTCAACTGCTGACATAGCGAGACTGTGTAAATGGGCCAAGGAAAGGCAAGCCAGATTCACATTTGTGCTGCTTCACCATTCCCCAGAAGTCCCAAAACTTCCTACTCTATCGACCTTCAGGACTTGCTACATAATACCAAGTTGTCCCAAAATATTAGAGGAAGCATTAGGGAGATTTGAATCTTGAATTTTATAGTTTAATACCACGGTTAACTTCTGCTGTTCTGATTTATATATTTAAACTGAATATTTTATCCTCCATTTTAGTCCAGTAGGGATTTATTTTCATACATTTTCAATTTAAATGGGTAATAGTTATTATAAATGTTTTAATACTTTCCCCTTGATAAGTAGGTTGGCAGTACTGTGACCAATGTGAAATTAAGGAATGGCGATAGTTGCCTTTGAGTGAGGCCTCCAGGGCTTCAGGCTCTAGGCTAGCCTCCTAATACTTATGCAATGTAGAAGATATTCTGGAAGCCAGATGTTACTGCAACTGAGGAAACTGAGCCTCAGAGAGATGAAGCAACTTCTTCATGGTCACAGAGCTAAGTAATCTGGGAGCTGGATTTCAATCCAGTGTTTCTGACTTTGAAACCTATACTTTGCTCACCGTTTCCTTTATTGTTGAAAGTAACAATTTCTCTACAGGAAATCAGGTAAGTAAGGTGACTCAGGTAATATATGTTTGGCATGATTTGGGATGGCCTAGCTAATTTAGTAAATAAAGGGCAATTCCAGTAGAAAATAGGATATTTAGCTCACCTGCTTAGGTGAGATAGTAATTTATGTTTCTAAAGGTTGTAAGTGAGGGGTCACTCTAATAAATAGCATTAGTTCATTTAATATATACTTATCTACTATGTGCCAGGCACTGTCAGGGCCTTGTAGGAAAGAAAGCCAGCGAGACAGGTTCTGGTGAGGTGCAGCTTACAAATGGTCGAGAAGCCATGCATCTGTCAACTTGTGAGAATGAGCCTCACAGGTACTCTGCACTGTAAGGATGAACATATGGGTCTTGGTACTTCAAAACAACAAGAACGGGAAATAACTACCTCCTGTAATAAGTCTTGAACAATGTGGTGAGAATAAAATAATGCCACCAGAGGAAAAAATTAATCAAAGTGAATGAGGTAGGTTATATTATTTTGACTGCAACTCCCACAGCATGTGTCTAAACAGCCTGAATGCTTTCCCCTCATATATTCTCTGTTCTACTCTTTCTGTTATCAGCTTCATCGGTCAGGAAAGTAAGTGGTTGTTGTATCAATATATTTCTTATATTAAGGCCATCTGCCAGCTCAATTACTTGAATACATTCTCACAGTATGAGATTTCTCGGAGGAGTAATTCTATTGTAACACTGCAGAAATTATATAACTGTCTTATGTGACTGAGAGGAAAGAAATATTCAGAATGACAATCACTGATAACCTAAAGAGATCTCAAGTGCATTGTTTTATTGATTTATTTCTAGACTTTTGAACTTTATTTTGAGATCTTAAAACTACATATTGAGCTTTTGTTTTGTTTCATTTAATTTAATGAAATATTATATTCACACTGTTAAAATAAAAAGACATGATGCCTAGAGCATTTAAAAGTAGTACTGCTTAAAGAGTAGTGGTATAATTCACAAAAAAATCTCTTATTTCTGTCTCCATGGTCAATGTCACGCTTGACCTTTACCTCTATAAGCCTCAGTTTCTTCATCTCTAACATGAAGAGATGAGTCGGAGATTGTGGTTGAGATGCTAGTACCAAGCTTTATTCTGAATTATGGGCATACTTGATACTCTTCTTATAAAAAATGTTTAATTTTAAAAATAGATTGTTAAAAACTACAAATATGATTGATAGTATTTCTGTGATTTGATAAAAAGAAAATATAGAAATTACAGTTTTATAAAATAAAAGGGAACACTTGGTGGAAGTTCTCATGAAAAAGAATGAGTCATATAGAAAATGACCATCCCATATGAAGGCAAGAAAATGTGTTCAAAATGCATTAGAGTATTTAATTTAAACACAGAATTATTATTCTGTGTATGAAACTATAGTAAGTGATTTTGTTGGAGGCCATGAAATTCTTTTATCTTAAAGACTATTATTGTTCTTGAAACAAATAAATTCTGGATCAACTTAGGACTCTTTCAGAAAGCATATTCTTATTTTATTCTAAAAGAAAATTTAGATGTAGTCAAGTGGTCCTTTTCTTCTTCCTTTTTTTAATTTTGGGTTTTAGCAAAAGAACAAAAATGAGTTTAATAGGAATCTGAGTTCAGCAATTCTGTCCTACTCATTCCACATTTTGGCTTAAAATTCAGCATATACCGGGGCTTTTAGAAATAGGTTTCAGTGCAGTCCTGCTGGGAAGCTGAGATAAAAACAGATGACCTCTGGTGCTCTCTCCCATAGCTGAGAATCTATTGCTTTACATTCATTAAATGGGTGTTCAAATTACTCAATCTGATTATTTCTTTTTCCTCCTGCGATGGTGTTCCCTCTGTGCCCAGGTTAAAAAAAAAATGTCAGTCCAAACCGAGACCTAAAATCCTCCCCCTGCTCCAGTGTACTCTAGACATCTTGAACAAAGACCACTGTGCAAGTGCTCTTTATTACATGGACAAAAATTTTGTTGAGGAAAAAGTCACAATTCTGCTCTTATATTTTTAAAGTGCCCAAAGTTAATTTATTTAATTTCCCCCCAAGGGTCAAGTCAACTCTGTGACTATGTAAGTTGATGGGTCATACTTCTTTGCACTGGGAAAAGGTCACTGGTATAATCACATGTCCACAAGCATTTCTTGAGGAAAAGACCGCATCCTTCCGAGCCATAGAAGCTGCTTTCCCTGCCTTTCCTTTAAATATGTCTCTGTTTTATTGGAGAACATAGTGCAGGAACAATTTTCTGATGTGGTGTTAAGACAAGTCTCCCTGGAAGAACTTGAATGAGTAATGGACAAGAGTATTTCTTTATAAACTGTGATAAAATATATAAATGGAAGGGATCATTGTTGTTTTTTTAATACGTAGAATCTAAAAATTATGAGAATTCTGCCATTCATGGGTCTGGTTTTGGGTACAGAGGACCCATCATGTGTATAAGCACCTGGAGGTGGAAAGAGTATTCCACAGATGCCTGGAGAAGGCTGGGTCTGCACAGTGCCAATCTTGAACGAGTTTAAGATTCCAAGAATTCATTGATTTCTTCACCAAAAACCATGCCTTTGAAATCATCATTAGGGTAATTAATGGTTTAGTCCAAGAAAAATTTGCCAACTTTACTTAAGTAAAAAATAGCGCATGAGAAAGAAAATATTGTTGATAAATCAACCTTTACATAAACAGGACAGCTGAAGGTATGGGCAATTGCGCCGGGAATTCTGGCAACTCCAGTCTCCTGAAACTACTTCAAAAATTGAGATAAATATCTGTCCAACTTGCAACCCACTAGGAACACATTAATATTAGCCAACAAAGTAAATAGTTGTAGAATAAAGGAAATTAAAGGACAAATTTAAAAATATATAGAAAAAAAGTTCTTTACTTCCATTATCAGACCTTTGCTAGTACATCAGGCTTGAAGATTAAGGAAGAGTGAACCAGCGTGGCCAGCATGGCTTTGCGGTTGAGCATCGACCTGTCACGGTTCAGTTCCCTGTCAGGGCACAAGCCTGAGGTGCAGGCTCGATCCCCAGTGTGGGACATGCAAAAGGCAGCTGATCAATGATTCTCTCTCATCATTGATGTTTCTATCTCTCTCTCCCTCTCCCTTCCTCTCTAAAATCAATAAAAAATATTTTTTAAATAAAGAAGAATAAGCCAGAAAATACAAAACTTTTGGTGATAGAGGAAAATCATCTTAGATGGTGTTGGTACAGTCAACCCTCATGGATATAATGGCTAAAAATGGCCATGAGTATGTGCTGGTGTGTATGGTGTATGGGTGTATACATCTGCATATATGTCAAAGGTGAGAGAGAGAGAGAGAGAGAGAGAGAGAGAGAGAGAGAGAGAGAGAAAGAAAGAGAGAGAGAGAGAGAGAACACCTGCATTGGAGCTTTGAAATAGGGAAGAAGTCCTGTAAATAAAATCTGTCTTCTTGTTCCTCAGGCATATCCTATTTTCTGTACCTGTCTCTAGATTGACTACATCAAAACATTTTCAACACCATGTGGTCACGAGATATCCACCTGGAGCCAAGTCTGAGCAGTGTTTTGAAGCAGAGGAGTAAAGCATGGACCATTTTATAAAAAGTTTTAAACAATGGAAAAAGTATTAAGTGGCAGAAATGACTAGAAATAGAGCATTGCAAAGAAAGGCATTGACAAAGTCAGGAGAAGGAAGGTGACAACTGAGAGTAGGGGGCTCTTCCCTTCTGTGCTCGTCGCCATTAACCGAACTTCCACTGAGGAAGCACGCCATGTACCCCTGGCAGATGCCAGTTTCAGTATTAATTAATGAGGGCACTGAGGTCATTGTCATACACCTACACTACTCTTGGGGATCCCTCAGAGGATTAAACACTTATTTGAAAATCCTAAACAATAGGCCAAATGCAGGACTCTGAAAAAAATAAACACCATCTCACATCTCAAGAGGCCTTTTACAACAGAAGTTTTTAAGATCTTGGTGGAAGACAGATTTTCTTCTCCCCTCACCTCCCCCACCCCCCAGGCCGGCTGTGCTGCAAATTTTCTCAGTCTATTGGAATTTACTGCTCTTTTCACCTAAAATCACTGTAAATGTTGTGACATGTCTAAAAATGTGTCTGCCTCTCCTGGTTTTATCAAGTCCCAAACTATTTTCTTTATAATCTGACCACGCACTTTCAAAAAGTGCATTACTGTATTCCTTACAAGGGCCCTTCTTTATTTTTCATATAGGAAATAGCTTTTTATTTGACTTCAGGGAAATGCCATAGAAGAAGATCAACTGATCTGTAGATCAAATTCTTTTGTACATGATCTGAACACAGGAAAAACATAACTAGCAACAGAAATAAACTTTTATTTGGGTAAAAAATAAAATATGGGAAAGCGAAACTGTATTTTAAGTTGCAATGCTAAATTGACAATATAATTTTGTTGAAATTGGTTCAGTTTTGTGAGTGGAAAAGTACAGTATTAATAATTATTCAAGGACAATACTTTAAATTGAGATTTTTCCCAAACTGGAAGATATGTCGCTCTATAGATAGTCTTTATCTTTCTCTTCCACCAAGATCTTCCACCAAGAGCTGTATGATTTGGATGAACTAATTAACCCTAATGAGAATTAACCAGTGATGAAGAAGGTAAGCTCCAGTGCTAGACTTAAATATTGGCTGTATCACTTACTAGCTATGGGACCAAAGGCTCCCAAGTAGAGTTGGGTACATGGTGAGTAACATCGGCTAGAGCAGTGGTTCTCAACCTTCCTAATGCCGCGACCCTTTAATACAGTTCCTCATGTTGTGGTGACCTCCAACCATAAAAATTATTTTCATTGCTACTTCATAACTGTAATTTTGCTACTGTTATGAATTGTAATGTAGATATCTGATATGCAGGATGTATTTAGGCGACCTGTGAAAGGGTCATTCGATCCACAAAGGGGTCCGCAACCCACAGATTGAAAACCGCTGGACTAGAGCAAATAAAACTGGTGCTAGTAAGAAAGTACTTATTCTGCCTGGCCACACCACCATAACACACTGAATAAAGAACTATAGGAAATGTCCTTAGAGTTATATTCCAGGAGATACTTGGTCATAGGTTTTTCTCCTAAAATTCCCTCACTCTCAGAATTAAAAAAGGGCTAATGATATTGATGAACTGGTAAATTTCATATTATTCTCTTCAATGTTATACCTACCCTCCCATCCATGTCAGTTTTATTTGAACTTTACCCATCCCAGTTCAAGAAAAAAAAAAGAGCTATGATATATACACGCAACTCAAAGAATGTCTACAGAATTCCCTTTAAATAGTATATAAGAATATTTACAAATTTGTAAAACTTAGCATAGTGTCCTGAGATTACTCTCATTTCTAAAGAACAACAGTGACTCTTTTATTAACTTTTGATGAAATCACCTTATTACTTTAAGTTGTGTTTTGGGGGTGAAAAGTGTGACAGTTCTTTCCTACCAAAATGGAGTCACACCACACGACATTAGAAAAAGAAAATATAAGTTTTATTCTTAGGCCCAACTTTTCCAATTAAGAAGTTACCATCCATTTCCTGAGTTTTCTCCACTTCCATTAAAGTGATAGAAAGTCTTAGCCTTTTTTGTACATACCAGAAAAATAAGTTCTTCTTGGATTACATGCAGGCCCAGCTTAAGCAGTCATTCAATCAAAAGGAAATGCTTCCTTTAAGTTTTACTGCTTTTAATGTTCAGTAAGAAGCCGTAATCTACTTCACTAGATGAAAGGAAACTGTGTGTGTGTGTGTGTGTGTGTGTTTTCAAATGTGTGTGTTTCCAAAGAAGCCTTCCTTCCCCATCTAGATCATCAGCAGAGACCAAGGAGTTGGTACAAGTTACTTATGCAAAGTTCCTCAGGCCAGTTTATGATGTAAGAATGGGATGCCATTTTTCAAACAACCCCTGTGAGAAAATTATATTAAAAAATGAGAAAATAAAAATACTGAAGATGACTGAATAAGAAAAAATACTTTCTAATACCACCCCCCCCCAAAAAAAAGCCACTTATAGACCAAGTTTAATGGCCTAATTACTTTATTTAAAGTCTAGATTTGTGACACAAAATTTAGTGGCTAATGTACAATATTATTAAGCTTCAAAAAAAAAGAACAACCCAACTGGCCTTTGCAGAGGGTTAGCTAAATAAATCATTCTCCAATATTAGTGAATTTGTGCCTTAATAAATTATGTAAAGAGCTTTTCAATAATCCATTTCTAAAGCTAGAAACCGAAATATATATACTTAAGTATAGGACATTGAAGCACTAAATTCTTGATTTTATATACATAAAAAGGGCAATATAACATTTAAGCAACAGTAATCCTATATAATAAAAGTCTCATATGCTAAATGTCTGATCAACCGGTTGGCTGTTCAAAGCATAATATGCTAATCATATGCTAAGGCCACTCAACTACTCCCTATGACATTCACTGACCACCAGGGGCCAGATGCTCCAACCAGTAGGTCAGCTTACTGCTGGCATCCAGCAGATTGGGACTGAGCGAGATGGGCTGGACATGCCCTGGATCCCTCCCACAGTCCCTCTCTGGCTGGCCAACCTCCCGTGTCCTTCCCCAGCCCCAGACGTGCACTCGTAGGGTTTCTCAGCCTGGACTGCACCCTTCTGCAATCTAGGAACCCTTGGAGGATGTGGGAGAACCGGTTTCGGCCTGATCCTGCAGGCCAGGCCAAGGGACCCCACTGGTGTACAAATTCGTGCACTGGGCTTCTAGTTTAAAATAGTTTTTGTTGAATTAAAATGCATCATGTATGTTTATCCAAGTGGTTTTTGATAAACAAATATTAAAATAAATTGATAGGAGAAAGAATCCTCTCATTTTCTCAAGTTAAGTCCACAGAATGTGACTGTATAGCATAAGTGTTACATAATGTATGTATAGTCATCATATTTTTAGTAAAATATAAAAAACACAAGCTTAAGTTACAAAGTGGGCTACCTATTGTGATCCAAAACCTGGTTTTAATATTAGTTCTGCTATTTTCTAACTGTATATCCTTGGGAATGTTATCTAACTTCTTGGTACCTTCACTTTTCTCTCTTCAAGTTGCTCTGGATCTCCAAAGAGTAAATGGTAGTTATTAATAGAACTAGAGGCCCAGTGCATGAAATTCGAGTTGGGGGACCCCTCAGTGGGACCTGCGCCCTCTCCCTGTCTGAGACCCCTTGAGGGATGTCCGCTTGTCAGCGTAGGCCCACAGGGATCAGACATCCCTCTCACAGTCCAGGATCCCTCGCTCCTTACCACCTCCTGCTTGCTGTTCCTTACTGCTCAGTTTGCTGCTCCTTAGCACTGCCACAGAGGCAGGAGAGGCTCCTACCACTGCTGCTGCACTCGCCAGCCGTGAGCCAGCTTCTGGATGAGCGTGGCTCCCCCTTGTGGGAGTGCACTGACCCCCAGAGGGCAGCTCCTGCATTGAGCGTCTGGTCCCTGGTGGTCAGTGCACATCATAACAACCAGTTGTTCTGGCCATTCTGCCGTAACAGTTGCTTAGGCTTTTATTATATAGATTATTGACCTAGAAAAGCATTTTGAGATCAACTAGTCCAATTCTTCATTTTATAGGTGAGAGATTTAAGGTCCAGAGATTTAATTGACTTTACTAAGGTCAAACACAGCATTATCAGCAGAGGTGGTGGACAGCCAGTGTTTCCTTTATCACATTTATTGTGCTTTCTACTCTAGAGTCTGTCTGCAGATAGTTTAGCAACTAGAATTCTTGGTTCAGTTTCTAAAACACTTAGGTTAAGACCTGTCCAGTACTGAATTTTTCTATGTTTTTCTCCAAAACATTTGAAGAAATAGAATCCACAATTTGGGGTGAAAGTCAATCTAAACTGAGGACATCCAATTTCAATAACGTTTTAGTTATAATTAGTTGTATTCGTTGGTTATATCCATCCAATAAAATATCAGAAATAATACCAGTGGTTTCTGTTTTCCTGAACTGTAACTAGTGCTTCTCTGAACTGGAGAATTTAGTAAGTATAATTAGAGAATGTCTTCACATACAAATTAATATAAGTGAATTAAAATACTTTTAAAGTTACTGTAATATAATACTCCATGTTATTTTTTTTAATTTTTTTAGATACTGGGCTTAAAATCTCAATTTATTGAAGTAAAAGGCCTGTGGTTATTTTGAATTATCCACTATTTCTAATGATTTTTTTTTTCAAATTAACTAATAGCGAAGTTGTGTTAAGGAAAAGAGAATATAAAAAAATTCATGCAAAATTATAAATTATTGTCAGTAGCTTAATCTATTATCCTTTCCAAAGATAACTGAATTTTATTAGGCAATAGCCAGACTTAAGCAAAATGAAGAGAATTAAAAAGGAAGACAATCAAGGTCAGCAGATCTTTCAAGGCTAGAGTGACTCTTCCCTTAATCCAGAATCGAAACAAATGATTCTCTACCATCAGTGTGCATCAGAATCACCTAAAGGGCTTATTAAAATAGCAATTCCTGGGTCCCACCCCACACTTCTGATTCAACTTTCTGCAGTGATGCTAATGCTGATGTCCAGTCAGTGGATCACACTTTGAGAGTCTTTGGCTTAGACTACCACCAATATAAATGACAATATGATAGTTTAGGTAATATTAGCATTACTCTTATAGGCAACTGTGCATCACAGATACAATATAGAAAAGCAAGTCCAGGATGTTTAAGAAGCAGATTTGTAAAATTACCATAGCAGAAAGGTTGGCTGCAGTACCTGTAATATATCCCAAATCAAATGGAACACAGCAACAAAGGAGTGGAAAATGGGACAGTTGTTCTGACAAAACAGACAAAACTGAGTAAATTGAAATATCAATAACCGGAGCTACTAAACCTCAGAATGTGAAGAGGCAACATGCCCACTGCAACAGAAGTTATTACTCTGGAGCCCCATAGCTAGAGTTGCTGTCTCCCTTCTTGCTTTCTTAACCTAATAACCCTCTCATTACCATCAAGCTCCAAGTTTGAACTTCCTATACGAACTCTGCTATTTTATCTTGTCACCACCACAAGACATTGGTCATTAACTCTTTCAAACCTCAGCATGTAAAACTCTAAATCAGGCACCCAGAGAGTACAGGTTCTTGACTAGGACATGTACCTTGCTCTCTGCTTGAAAAGGAAACTAAGAATTTATTTTTGTTACCATCTCTAAGGCTGCAAACTGTGAGTGATATTGAGGATATCCACTAGCAGTGATGGCGAACCTATGACACGCGTGTCAGAGGTGACACGCAAACTCATTTTTTCGGTTGATTTTTCTTTGTTAAATGGCATTTAAATATATAAAATAAATATCAAAAATATCAGTCTTTGTTTTACTATGGTTGCAAATATCAAAAAATTTCTATATGTGACACGGCACCAGAGTTAAGTTAGGATTTTTCAAAATGCTGACACGCCGAGCTCAAAAGATACGCCATCACTGCACTAAGGCGACTAAATGATCTGTGAGAACTGATCACTCTCCCAGACAAAAACTCTCTCTATATCCAGGATACTTTCTGGCAAAGCCAGAAAAGAATATAGAATGAAGTCTTTGTAATGGAGTTGAGAGGTGGAATTAAAATTTTTTTCCAGACCTATGTGCTTTGTAAGTGTTCTGAACTTATTAGAATATTACGTGTTTTGCATATTTTACTTTTATAATATTCTTTAAAGATTATTTCTTTTATCACTATTTTACCAATGAAGAAACTAAGACTCAGAAGGGACTTGTTCTAGGTCAGTGGTCAGCAAACTGCAGCTCACGAGCCACATGTGGCTCTTTGGCCCCTTGAGTGTGGCTCTTCCACAAAATACCATGTGCAGGCGCGCATGTACAGTGTGATTGAAACTTCGTGGCCCATGTGCGGAAGTCAGTATTTTGTGGAAGAGCCACACTCAAAGGGCCAAAGAGCTGCATGTGGCTTGCGAGCTGCAGTTTGCCGGCCACTGCTCTAGGTCAACAAATAATGGCAAAACTAGAATTAAACCATATCTAATCTTATTTCCTTAAAAACTACCATTACTATTTGAAGTTGAATTCAAGTATGTAACTGAAATTCATAATTACTATTATTGTTCATATTTTTCCAAAGGTAGAAGAATCAGAATGTCACCAAAAATCACATTTTCTACTGCTTTTCTCAATAGTAATAGGTACTTCACAAGCATTACTTAAAAAAATTTTACACACCCTCACAAAAACCTTTTGAAGGACTGTGTGTTCTTTCTTTCTTTCCTTCCTCTTCCTTCCTTCCTTCCTTCCTTCCTTCCTTCCTTCCTTCCTTCCTTCCTCCCTCCCTCCCTCCCTCCCTCTCCCCCCCTCTCTCTTCCTTCCTTCCTTCCTTCCTTCCTTCCTTCCTTCCTTCCTTCCTTCCTTCCTTCCTTTCTTTCTTTTAAGGATGAGGAAATCGAGGTATCAAGCACTTAGAGAAAGGCATCCATCTAAGTGACAGGTCAAGTATTCAAATCCAGACCTACTAGTTACTAGTACATGATTCCAGAGACTAAGATTTTATCCACTCCACTCTTAGACCTCTGATATAGGTAATTTATTTATTGGTATATTACAGGCTAAGATCCAGCAAAAATAATTTAATCCATGAGCACCAATGAATATATCTTGTGCCAAGACTTGCTTTGTAGTGAGTATTCCTAAAACATAATTATAATATGCTGACATGCTAACAGGTTCAGTATCTTCTTTCTACCAAAGAATCAACAAAAAAGATTGCTTTCATTGTTTGCAAGGCTCTTCATAGTTTTTCATGTGTCTACAAGCCCACACTCCCTCTGAAGGCATCTGCCCACAACAGACCCCAGCTCTGGCTATAGCTGATTATATAAGGGATATGCATCTGACCCAAGAGCAGCTATTCCAAAGGTTTTCCAGGGTCCCCTAGTTGGAGTTCCCACAAGCTGTATCAATCAAATCTTTTAAATTTTAAACCCAGAAAAAGAGAAGATGCAAACTAAAAATGGAGACAAAGGAAGAATAATTTATGAGTGGTGACATGGCATGTGGTTCAGGTTGGGCCCTAAAGACAAGCTCTAGGGCAGCGGTTCTCAACCTTCTGGCCCTTTAAATACAGTTCCTCATGTTGTGACCCAACCATAAAATTATTTTTGTTGCTACTTCATAACTGTAATGTTGCTACTGTTATGAATCATAATGTAAATGTCTGATATGCAGGATGGTCTTAGGTGAGCCCTGTGAAAGGGTCGTTCGACCGCCAAAGGGGTCGCGACCCACAGGCTGAGAACTGCTGCTCTAGGGTAAAACTCTTGCTAGGGACACATGAATAAACACTGGAGGTATGAAATATTGCACAGTTTATACTCTCCACTGCATACTTTTAAAGCATGCATAATATTCTCCCAATAGTTATTAAGACAATGAGTTTTACTGGATAAATACATGCAGAGCAATGAAATTGGACCCCAATCTTACATCACTCACAAAATTTAACTCAAATCAATTTAAAAAACTTAGACATAATTAACAGTAATACTATAAAACTCCTAGAAGAAAATGTAGGAAAGAAGCTCCTTGACATTAGTGTTGGTAATGATTTTTTGGATATGACACTGAAAGCACAAACAATAACAACAAAAAATCGACAAATGGAACTATGTGAAACTTAAAAGCTTTTGTACAGCAAGGAAACAACAAAATGCAAAGTGACCTATAGAATGGGAGAACATGTTAGTAAACCATATATCAGATAAGGACTTAATATCTAAAATATATATTTAAGAAGAGTTGTGACTGATCAAAAACTAAAAAATTTTAAAAACTCAATTTTAAAAAGGGCAGAAAATCTAGACATTTCCCAAAGAAGTCATCCAAAAAATGGTCAAAAGATACATGAAAAGATTCTCAACATCACTAATAATCAGGAGATATCACCTCGCACCTGTTAAAATGTCTACCATTAAGAGGACAAGCAATAAAAAGTGCTGGCAAGGATGTGGAGAAAAGGAAACCTTTGTGCAATATTTGTTGGAATGTAAACTGGTGCAGCCACTATAGAAAATGGTATGAAGGTTCCTCAAAAAAACATTTTTTTTAATCTACCACAGGATCCAGTAATTCCACTTCTGGGTATATATCCAAAGGGATTGAAAATAAGATTTCAGAGAGATATTCCAGCACTATTCACAGTAGCCAAGAGATGATAACAACCTAAGTGCCCATCAACAGATGAATGGATAAAGAAACTGTGGTATCTATGTATTATCTATCTATCAATCATCTATCTATCATCTATCATCACCATCAACCATCATCATCATCATTATCATCATCTACCTATCTACCTATCTATGTACACACAATGGAATATTATTCAGCCTTGAGAAAGGAAGATACCCAGCTACTTAAAACAACATGGATGGATCTTGACCACCTTATGCTGTGAGATAAGTCATGCAGAGAAAGACAGTAGGATATCACATATGTGGAATCCTAAAAAGGGCCAAATTTCTAAAAACAGAAGGTAAAATGGTATTTACCAGAGAATAGAGGGTTAAGGAACAGGACAAATGTTGTTTTAAATGTACAAACTTACAACAAATAGTAAATAAATTCTAGGGATCTACTGTACAGTATAGTGAATATAGATCAAACTTACTAAGAAATAAGAAATTAATTATTCCAACTACTAAAAAAAAAGGATAATTATGCAATGTGAAAGAGGTACTATCACTACAATGACAATCATCTATGTATATAAAAGGCTAATATGCAAAGTGTCCCCTCGGGAGTTCGACCAGGAGACCAGGAGTTCGACTGCTTGATATGATGTGTGCTGACCACCAAGGGATAATGTGGAACATGGCAGGCGACCAGTAGTGGTGGCGGCGAGGCGCTGGGGGAGCAAGGGAAGGAGGAGGTGGGGAGGTGGGGGAGCAGGGAGGCAGGGAACCTGATTAGCCCTGATGGCAGGCCAGGCCTAAGGACCCTACCCATGCATGAATTTCGTGCACTGAACCTCTAGTATTATAATATATGAATGAAACAAATTAACATGTTGTATACCTTAGTTTTATACACTGTTACATATAAAATACATTTTAATTTAAAAGGAGAAGAAAAAGGAAAATGAGTCTTAAAGACCACGTTGGAGCTATTAAACAGCATCAGTCTGTTTGTCAGCTAACGTATTTTAAGAATTCTGTCAAATTAAAAAAAATTAAATGGTTACAAATATATAGAATTAATAACATATTTAAGTGACAAAAATTCCTTAAGGTAAGAAAAGAGAGGACTTTATGCTCCCAATGTCCTTTAATAAATGTGAATAATTTTAAACTATATAACTATATGTGTAAATGCACTTGCTTTGTCAGTCTGAGTCTTTCCATGGATTCAAGGTCAAAACCCATTATACTGGTTTCCTCTCCAATGTGATACAGAGGAAAACCCAAGAACTCTGAAGTATGTCCTGGATGCAAATCATCTCCTGATGCTTATTAGGTAAATCACTGCAGACGAGAAGCATTCACTCTGGTCAATATTTTACTTCTCTGTAAAAGATAAGCTACACTAACTCATACTCAACCTCATTATCATCGTGTAGGTTAAAGGAGTGCCACGAATAGTATAATGTTCTTCTTTCAGTTGCCGCATGTTTTATCATATAAAATATTGCTCCAATATATTTAACTTCAGGCTTCAATTTATTTTTATTATATAGAGTGTGGCTTTAATAGTTTATGAAAAAGTAGGTCTGATATATGCTTAGTGTCATACCTCTTCCTACCATATTCAGTGATGTACAAATCTCACAAATCAGTTTTGAAAAATTCAGCATATCTCCAGAAAACTGGTCAAAAACTCACACATTTAAATTTTATACTCATCATGCTGGCTCAGGTTTCATACAATCTGTTGTTTTTTGGTCTCCTTAAGACCTGTATACTTTCATGCCTTCCTCGTGAGTTCCTTATTCTTATAAAAAGAACATGAGGTAAATGATATTTACACTCCACTTGAAAACTTCAAGCTTGAGCGTCCAGTCTCATGTTCCCCAAATGCAGTCAGGGGAAGCTGCTTTCTCAACACTGTTAATGCATCATTACCAAGCCAGATGTGGGTGACAGCAGCATTTTCTCTGACAGTTCAAATGGCCCATCTCCGAGAGAGTGTTTAATTCGGGACTACAACTGGACAGCGCTATCCAGACCTCTTCAGCACCCTTATTATGGGTTTCAATGTTGTTGCTGGTATCTTCCCCCTTTTTAATAGGTGAGGCAGCTGACAACTGAATTAGTACGCTCTTCTTCGTATGCCAGTGGCTCATGACAATAGCCTCGGGGGGAAGATATAGATAACTGAGAAGTTTTCTCACTGTTGTGATATATTTTTTCATATGGTTAATAAGGCAATTGAAATGACATTCTGTCACAGTGGTGTAATACAGTGAGCTTGTGATTTCCCTTGTGCTACCACTAGGAGGAGATGCATTTTGTTTAATACTTTTTCTTAAAAAAGAGGAAGAAGAAGAAAAGGAATATGCTGAAAGAGGTGACAGTCTGCAAACGTGAATGTCCTTACTCTAATCATATATCAGCAACCAGGGGGCTGTGTGCCAGGGTGGGCTTGTACTGGTGATGAAAAGGTTGAGTAGAATTAATAAAGAGAACTTAAACACCCAAAGAACATCAAACAGCATTAGAGGTAGAAAAGCTAAACAGATGTGAGCTACTATTTTAAACAAAAAAGTCTTCCCCCTCAATAAGTGAGAGTTTGTAGGTAGGACTCATTTAAGATCTTCCTTTTCCCTAAGCACCCCTACTAATAGAGGACCACATCAAATATTAAAATGTACTCACATTCCATATTATATAAACATATGTGTATGTATGTATGTATAATGGCATAGGTTAAGTTGTAACTAGTTGGTATAATATTACATTTTGAGAACATTTTACTAAACATAAATTGATTATAATTATGCAATGTTCATTTATATTTTGGATTCAACATTTTCCCCCTATGTTCTTTATGTTTTTATTAGCTCCTGAAGTATTTGCAGGTCCTCCTGTAGCTTCAAGATAAAATAACATCTTTGAGAAATGTACTTTTCAGCCTGAGTCTGTCCAAGAGCTGGATAATGAGAATTCCTAACTGTTGTGAGAAAAAGGGTTTCACTTGGTCTCATGTCAAAGTCCCATGATGCAATGTGAATATTTAGACTGTGAAGATTATATATTAGTGTCAAATACGTATGATTTAGTAATATACTTTTGTATATTAAAGGTTAGTATATTATCCAATATTATCAAATTAGCTGTATCAGCTTAAATATGTTTGGAGGAAGGGTAAATATAAACAGTTATCTAAATGAAGAAGGATTAGAGAGGATTTATTATCCACCTGAAGGTG
>NW_006292334.1:2175377-2178334 GCF_000327345.1 Myotis davidii | reverse complement strand
TTTTTTACAGATGTCACCATTTGTGAGGACCTCATATAACAATGTCTCTAAGAAACTGGTCAGAAATGATGAAATTTTAAAGTAGTGAATCATTCATGGGTTATGTAACCTCACATATCTATTACTGTCCAATAGAAATAACCGCCATGTGCCCTAGTTTCTTAGAATCCCCATGAGTAACACAGAGACTTGCCAGAGTTAGAGGTCAGAAGCCCTTACATTGGCTGGGACCCAGGAAGGGGCATCTAGGAAAGGCATAATGCTTTGGAAAAGAAGAGTCCTAAATATCAAAGCAAAGAATAGCACAAGACAGGTACCAAGGGAAGGGTCAGCTTAAGAACTACATACAGGGTCCTTTACTACACTTGAATATACTAGTATTTATTTGTAGATGCCTCTGCCTGGACAAAGCAGACATTAGGACAGCCTCTTTGCTGTTTCTTTTAAGTAATTTAGCTTTTTCCAAGGTAATGCGGATCTGAAATGACAACTTGGTGATATCAAGATGGGCACACGTGTGGAACTTATGGAAGGGAAGGAAGATTGGGTTTCCTAACATCTATTACTCAAATGGGACAGCCTTTTCGGGGGAGGGGGGCGGGAGGCGAGGAGAGGAGATTTTCTACATATAAGTGTGATTCAAGTGTTGTGGTTCACTACTACCTCACTTCAACTTATTCTTGTGATTTAGTAATACCTGGGAAGAGTTAATACATGGACTGTATTTTATATGAAGCAGTTCAGTAAGCACAGGAATTTGGTATCATTGCTCACAAAGCCAAGGGTGAAATAATTGACATCTGAGGAAATTGTTCAAAAAAGAAGGCGTTGGGGGATCCTGCATATACTCAAATAACATTAACAGATCTACTAGCACATCTATTCCACAAAATATTTAAAAATATACAAAAGTTTAACAAATGGAAATTGAGCAGAAGAACACCTAGGAAAATGCATAGGAGCAATTTATAAAAATATTAATGAAGTGTGAATGTGCATTTAACTTCTCTATATAATAAATATTAATAGACTGACTTCAGTTTCTTCTTAAAGTCAGAATGAATCAGAATATCCCATTCAGTCCTTTTTCTCATCTTGCTATAAGTTGAGTGGAAAGAAAGATATCCTTATTCACCACTTTTTAATACATCGATAATGCTCACCTGTTCTTCTCACACTCTATTCTGAACCCTCCATCCACCCATCCTACTCTGGCTCCTCTCTGCACTGCACCAATATCTAGTACAGCAGTAGGATAGTTATTATCAATTGCTATCTGAATATACTAGTACCTCTCACTCCATATTTGAAACCCTGTGCTGTTATTCACTGCACCAGTTTGTGAGGTCCAGAGTAGTGCCTCTAATCTATCTATGCTATAGCTAAGCATGAAACAAGCCTGCATATTAAAGCTGTGGATCTAAAATGTAAGGAAGGAGACAAGAAAAAGAAGGAGAACGCTCAGGAAATAAAATTAAAAAAAAAAAACTAGAGGGAAATTTGCACTGGACAAGAGTACTTAGCGAGGGGCTTATCTTCTCTCTTCTCAAGAGCACATGGAAAAAGGGCAATCTCTGAGACGTGCCCGTTTTCCATTTGTCTTGAGGAACTCTGAACTGAATGCACCGAACTTTGTAATGGTCCTAAGATCCTACAGACCTGATTTCTGGAAATTGCCAATCCATTTTCTCCTTCTGAGAAGGATGCCTCGGGAAGTTATTTTCACTCCTAAGTTTGTCTTGGAACAAAAAGAATTAGCTTGCTGTTAAGAGCAAAATCATTAAGTGTCCCACTTTTCTCTCTGTAGCCATAACCTAAGGACAGAACAAATTCTTGCCCTCAAGGATCTTACACTCTCTCTGGAAACACTGGGTGTGCATTAGCATTTTAATAGTGCAATAATTCTGCCATGCTGTTGGAAATGCTTTACTTAGATAGGCACAACAGCTACATTTTATTCTAATGAAGACTCATTGGCAATATGGATTAGCATTTGCCAGTGGGAAGTGGCTATTAACCTTGATATATATGAATGCACCCACATAGAGTGGCCCTGTCTGTATACAGAGTACATGTCTAAGGTATAACAGGGAGTGGAGAGAGTGAGTGAGGAGAGACCATCTCCGTGCTCTGATTTTTAGAGTTGGTATGTTTGAAACTAGAGGAGAGAGAAGTGGTTCCACCCTCAGGCATAGATGGAGGACCAAACTTGTCTGATCAGTCACAACTCTTCTTAAGTCTCCGCCTTTCAATATCAGGAAAAAAAATGATCCTGTTCTTTTCATTTTCAACTTATTGAGGGTCAACTACAATCTAGCTATTTTTTTTTTGAGTCATCTACATGTGTGGCATAAATGCTAATCACCCATGTTGGTTTTTGTTCATGGTAATAATGCTAATACTAAGAATAATGGCTACAATTGATAGAGCTGTTAAAGATGCATGTGGCACTTTTTACATGAGAGTCCATTTCATCCCCACAACTCTAAAGTATTATGATTGCCCAAGATTTCACAACGTGTGCCAGTGGGTCCTGGACTCGTGTTTAACTCAACATGTCTGCTCTCTTCACTTTACTGTTAAGTGAATAGACAGTCTCTCTTATACACAAACAGAGCTGCAACCTATGCTTATAATATAAGAAGCTCACAAATAAAAATGCCAGTAAATCATATAAAGCTCTCACTGCTACAACCTCTCTAAAAATATTTAAATTACACGAAGACATTTGAAGATCAAGATTACCAATACTGCAAAGATGTATCAAACCAGAATTAATAGACGAGACCCTTTTCAAAGACAGTGATCCCGAGACTTCCCGCCCCCAAGATTTATCCCAGCTTTAGGAACAATGAAAGCACTCAAGCGCAACTCATCCATTTTGGAATACTATATTGCAAGCCAAACTTGGCAACCCCCTTAACACTACCTTTGGTTTCAGTGTTGGCGTTCCTTTT
>NW_006292334.1:2155683-2174191 GCF_000327345.1 Myotis davidii | reverse complement strand
CTTTTTCCCAGGCACTTTCCAAATAATGGATTGCACTTTGTATTTGACATCCATTCTATTTTGGGACATCTTGGTGCAAGCCTAGAAATGTAATAAATGTAAACTCTTTAAGGCCATGAAATAGACCTTAAAACAAACAAGCAAATAATTTAATAATGTTATTGGAGAAATGCATGGATTGCCTTTCTCCTTTGCTAATGGAAGTGGGGTTCTTGGAGTACCGCTGGAATAAGCATTTCTGGAGGTACCCATGGGAGGATGAGATGTGGTAGAAAGCTTTATTTGCATAGGATTACATCCCTGGGTTTGCAAAGTCCCATTTCCATTAATTGATACTGGAAGATGCGCAGCTGGAGATTCAGGAGAGCTAGAAGCAAAGCCATGTACAAAGTTTCCGCACCATGGTGGAGTTGGGTCCGGTTTACAATTAGGCTAGTTGCAGTCCATTAGTGCATTTTGTGAGGCCATGAGCCATGTGAACAAATGCAGGAACTCCTTTGTTTAGGAGGTTAAATATCCCAAATCATCCCCTGCTTGCAGTGGCTACACCTACTCTGGCCAATGACCTGTTCCCAGGTTTGAGAGACAGAAAAATTCCTTCCCTATTTCACCCAGACTTTACTAGGCATGCCTATAATATTCTTCCTTCCCTTTGCTCCTTTCCAGTTACTCCTAACTAGGTTAAATTATAATGGTATTGCTTCTGTAAAAGGAATAAATACATATGTTGTATAAAATATGTAAGAAACAGAAAATTTACAAAGACAATGATTTCAATCAAGTAAATTTGAAGCTCTAATTGGCCATATTAAGTAATACTGAATTAGACAGCATCTTATCCTATATAATAAAAGCCTAATATGCTAAGTGTCTTACCCTTCATTCTGCGGTTTGACCAGTCGCCATGAGGTGCACTGATCACCAGGGGGCAGACACTCCGACTGGTAGGTTAACTTGCTGCTGGGGTCTGGCTGATCAGGACTGGGCGAGTTGGGCGGGACACGGCTTGGAGCCCTCCCTCGATCCCTCCCTGGCCCCAGTGGTGGACTGGTAGGGTCCCTCAGCCTGGCCTGTGCCCTCTCATAATCGGGGACCCCTGGGGGAATGTCAGAGAGCCAGTTTCAGCCTGATTCTCATAGGTTTCAGCCCAATCACCACAGGCCAGGCTGAGGGAGCCCCAGGTCTCTGGTCTAGCAAATAGGAGGACACACCTAGGGGTTTTTATAGCAATAAGGATTTTATAGCAATAAGGGTGGGGTAAGGGAGTTATTAACAAAAGAAAAGAAAGGATTATTGTTGCAGGGGGGAAGGTAATGGGAAGGGTTTTTAACATGCAGATTTACACTTCTTCCTATGGGGGATTGCTTCACCAGGAAATTCCAGACTGGTTGCTAAAGATTTTATTTCTAAGAAAGGTTTGAAACAGCACAGATATTAAATTTAGCTTTGGTTTCATTGGCTTTAGCACACTTTGGGCCTGTGGTTTTCTCTTTAACAATATTTACAAACATAACATATATGTTCGTTTTGTAATTTCCTTTTCTCACTTATCTTTTTTAAAAATATATTTTTATTGATTTCCGAGAGGAAGGGAGAGGGAGAGAGAGATAGAAACATCAATGATGAGAGAGAATCACTGATAGGCTGCCTCCTGCTCAGCCCCTACTGGGAATGAGCCCGCAACCTGCGTATGTGTCCTTGACCGGAATGGGACCTGGGACCCTTCAGTCCGCAGGCCGACACTCTATCCACTGAGCCAAACTGGCTAGGGCTCTCACTTATCTTTTATTGTGAATACATTCCATGTAAAAAAAAAATGTTTACAACTTTATTTTAGTTGTGAAATATTCTCAATAAGTGCAGGTCTTTATTTTCCTCCAAACTTTATTGTATACATGTGCAAAAGACCTTAAATATAGATTTGTTGGTGGAGGTGAGAACAGCATCAAGTATTACACTGGTGGGGTCAGACTGAGAGGTTAGTAAGTCAGGGCAAGTGGAATAGGGCTACTGGAACAGGAGCAGGTTAAACACAACTCAAAGGGTCCCCAGGAGGCTTGCAACCAGAGTAGCAATGGCAGCAGCAGTTCAGCCCAGGCAAACTCTCTGAACTTGTCCCCAAAGCTCCCCTTTCTCTGGCTTCTTAGTGAACCATGGCAGCCCAGCCTAGGCTCATTTCCCCAGCCTTTTCTTGTTTCACTGTCCTCGGCTTTAACAAACATCCTCTATAATTTCACCTGGACTTATGTTGTGAATTTTTTCCTGCGTGAAGTCAAGAACCCACACACTTCTAGCAGGCCCTAGGCCAGTGATGGCGAACCTTTTGAGTTCAGCGTGTCAGCATTTTGAAAAACCCTAACTTAACTCTGGTGCCGTGTCACATATAGAAATTTTTTGATATTTGCAACCATAGTAAAACAAAGATTTATATTTTTGATATTTATTTTATATATTTAAATGCCATTTAACAAAGAAAAATCAACCAAAAAAATGAGTCCGTGTGTCACCTCTGACATGCGTGTCATAGGTTCGCCATCACTGCCCTAGGCAGACCCAGCAAGGGCCCGTCCCTTTCCTGGTAACAACACCAGACCTTGATTCAGCAGCCTCTATACTTGAGTTCTAGCTAGAAAAGATTTCAGAGCCAAGACTCAAAATATAAGAGGAAATATATTTAGTAAGTTACAGAGGTAGAAGTGAGAAGAAATGAGTTCAGGAGGTAGTGTGCCTGGGGATGGTAAGGAGGGGGAAGGGGAAGGCATGGGCATGCTTTTAGGAGGGAGAGCACACTGGGTCCTCCAACTTAAAAGCGTTTAAGGATGGAGATGTTAGAGGAGGTCCAGAGGTGGATCTCAATAGAATATTCACCAGCTTTTTCAGGTGTGCCCTTTAAGGGTCCTGGTCTCTACTGATTGGTCAGCACCAGGGCAAGGGGTCATTAGTCCTGGCATCACCTACCCGGTTTTGTTGCTCTTCTAGGCCTGAAGCCGAAATACAACTGAGGCCCAGATGTGATCTCTGGGGAGGAAAGGTCAGGGAGTCTAAACTGCCTGACCAGTGACACGAAAGGTCATTACCAGAGATATACTAGGGCAGGAAAGGTTACTCTGGGGTGAGGTCCTTGTTTGCTCAGTTTTGCCTGTTGCTAGGCACCTAGTGCTTCTACCCTGGTGACCTATGATACCTGGCCCATCGTCCTTGCTCTGCTGTCTGCCTAACTGTCTACCACAGATTTAAATATTTGCTTTTTGAATATATGAATGCATGAAAATTACCATACTTAAACTAAATACTCATTTTTTTTCAATGCCCAATTTTTCCTTTAAACATACAGGGTGGGAAACAGTAGGTTTACAGTTGTTTGTTTGGAAAATAATGCAATAATTAATAAATAATAATACAAGAATAAACTCTGCTTCTCATGCTCACAACAGTAAATCTATTTTCTCCCACCCTGTAATTAATATATTCTTTTCTAGATGTTGTTCCATTAACAATTGGGAATTATTAATTTGGACTAAAAATACATTTTTCTTTGTTCCTAATTTGCATTAAGGAGTTTTTACCAAATTGTATACTAATTCATAATTTTTTTGAGATGAACTTTAAAAATGGGAAGAACTTGTGTATACTCTCGTCTTCACTCAAAAAGTTAAGGAAATGCTATTAAAAAAATCAAAGGACTACAGGAAACCCTAATAAAGCCTTATTAAAACTTGATATTTGATACTCAGATATATTTAATCAACACATCTTTTCACAATTATTATTTCAATGCATGCCTAAATTTAGTTCTTAATCCCATAATTATAAAATGAAAGCATTTGTTGTTTATGCCTAGTGTTCCATGTGTCAGTATTTATGACCATTTGGTCAAAATTCCACTTGTCACATACCTAAATGTGTTTTGATTCCTTATTAATTGATGCTACTTTCTCCTTCTTAGTCATCTCTTTTAAAAATCTGTATCCTCTAATCCAGTGGGTCAACAAAATATTGCTCACAGGCCAAATCCAAACATGTGTCCTGCTTTTGTTGAGCCTCAAGCTAAAAAATGTTGGTGTTTTTTTTCTAAACATTTTTAAAGTGTTACAAAAAGAAATAAAGAATATGTAAAAATGAATAGACCATATGTGGCCTACAAATCCTAAAATAGTTACTACCTGACCTTTTACATAACAGCCCTGACACCTGCTATAATTCCACAGCAGTCTAGGCTAATGCCAGATTTACCAAAGCAAATCTTAGAAACATCAGGTAACTGGTACTAATCATGATAATGACAATAGTGTTGAGGGAGGAAGGGGATAGGTCTGGCATTTTGTAGTCAAATAAGTCTAGTAAACACAGAATTAAAAAATGTTAATTCATTTTGTTATTGCAGTGTCTTCATATATTAATACTAGAGGCCTGATGCATGAAATTCGTGCATGGGTCGGGTCCCTAGGCCTGGCTGGCGATCAAGGCCGATCTGTGGGGTGACCAGGGGTGCCCCTGCTGGCACCCGCCTTGGCTGGCCTGAGGCCTGTGGGCTGGGGGGCAGCACCTGCTTTGAGCATCTGCCCCATGGTGGTCAGTGCGCGTCATAGCAACCAGACGTTCCTCTGGTCGTTCCACTGTTCGGTTGATTTGCATATTAGGCTTTTATTATATAGGATGCTAATATGCATTTTGAATCTCCACAGGTAAGAAGACAATGAAATCAAAAGCATTGTTCTCAATCTTACAAACTGTTAGATGTAACATTTAATCTGTCTAGTTCCATCTTCTACTAGTAGCTTTGAAGAGAAGGACTACATTCAACAACATAAATTTAACCACAAATAAAAGAAGTTGGATGAATGAAGTGTAATCTTTTTCAGTTCTCAGGTGACTGCTATGTGGCTGCATCTTACTTGAATGCTTTCTATTTATCAGCTTTGTTTACAAGTTATTGACCTTTAAATCCTATACCTATGTCTACTGAGACATAAATATTGTTGTGTGCATATTCAAATTTTGTTTCACCATTGACATACACAACATCAGAACATTTTAGTGACTGTAAAAACTTATATAGTATATGCAAAAGCAACATGAAAAAGTAATTTTCCTTACAAATTTTTTAAAAAAATTTGTGTCGGCAATTTCTTCAATTGATAGCATTTAACATTCAAGTCAGGAAATTGGACTAGATGATCTCTAGAATCTATTCGGGAACTATAACTACAGGATGCTCTTGGCATCTGTTGTATTTAATCAAATACTTCACATTTAACCTAGCTTTCTATATATTTTCCTACTTTTACAAACCTTCACACACTCATTTGAAAGCTTCTCAAACCCAAGTCTTCAAAACAACAAAAAAAGCCAATTCCTATTTTACAAGGTAAGGAGATTTGGGGTAAACTTATACCTTTTGTTTCTAACCCCAATTCAGACTCATTCATACACCATGCTGCTTAATGACATCAATAAAAATGAAAAAAATAATTAAGACCCACCAGTTCTACATAGGTGTTTCAACCAGAGTTCTACTAGACAATCAGAACCCATAGTATTTATCTATACATAAAGGTTTTTTGCAATGAATTGACCTACAAAATTGTGGGACAAGTCGAATAAATTCAAAATTTGTAGAGTATGCTGCTAGTGAGGGTTAGGCTGGAAGCTCTGGGGTATGAGATAGTGCTTCAGACCATAGGTAGAATTTATTCTTCTCTGGGGAAATCTCAGTTCTGTTCTTTTTCTTTTCTAATTTTAAAAAATTATTTTTAATTATAGTTGATATATATTAGTTTCAGGTGTCCAACATAGTGATTAGGCAAATCACTATACCTTACAAAGTGGTCACCACAATAAGTCCAATGACCATAGTTATTATGATATTATTGATAATATTCTCTATGTTGTACATTATATCCCCATTACTTATTTTATAACTGGAAGATTGTACTTCTTAGTGCCTGGCCCTTTTCTTCCTATCCCTCTACCCTCTGGCCACCATCAGTTTATTCTCTGTATCTATGAGTTTGTTTCTGTTTCATTTTGTTTGCTCATTTGTTTTGCTTTTAAGTTTCCACCTGTAAAGTGAAATCATACAGTGTTTGTCTTTCTCTGTCCAACTTATTTCACTTAATACTCTCTAGGTCAGTGGTTCTCAACCTTCTGGCCCTATAAATACAGTTCCTCATGCTGTGACCCAACCATAAAATTATTTTCGTTGCTACTTCATAACTGTCATGTTGCTACTGTTATGAATCATAATGTAAATATCTGATATACAGGATGGTTTTAGGCGACCCCTGTGAAAGGGTCGTTCAACTGCCAAAGGGTCGCGACCCACAGGTTGAGAACCGCTGTTCTAGGTCATGTTGTCACAAAGGGCAAGATTTCATTTTTTAATAGCTAACTAACATTCCATTGTGTAGGTGTGTATATACCCATTTATCTACCCATGGACACCTAAGTTGCTTCCAGGTCTTGGCTATTGTAAACAATGCTGCAATGAACATAGGGCCACACATATCTTTGGTGTGTGTTTTTCCCCAGATAAATACCCAGAAGTGAAATTGCTGGGTCGTATGATAATTCTAATTTTTTGAGGAAGCTACATGCTGTTTCCATGGAGGATGTGCCAGTTCACATTCCCATAAATAGTGCATCAGGGTTCCTTTTACTCCACATCCTTGCCAACACTTGCTACTTGTTGTCTTTTTTATTATAGTCATGCCGACAGGTATGAGGTACTAGCTTATTTTGGTTTTGATTTGGACTTCCTCGGTGATTAGTAATGTTGAGCATCTTTTTAGGTGTTTGTTGGCCATCTGTATGTCTTCTTTAGATAAATGTCTATTCAGTTCTTCTTCCCATTTTTTGATGGGATTGTCTGGCTTTTTTGGTTGTATATGTTCTTTAGGTATTTTAGATATTAACACCTTGTTAGATATGTTATTTGCAAATGTCTTCTCCCATTCAGTAGGTTGCCTTGCCTTCTTTCTGTTCTGAAAGCTTTTCAACAGACTGGATCAGGCCCACCCAGACTATCAAGAAATCTGCTTTACTTAAAGCCAACTAATTATAAATGTCAATCGCATTTACAAACACTTTTACACAACACCTAGATTAGTGTTTGACTGAATAATTGGATATCATAGACTACTCAAGTTTACATATTAAAATGCCAGAACTTTATTTCAAGTGTTTTAACAAAAAAAGAAATGCAGATATAATAACTCATTTAACATCAATATTTATATATTAAAATCACATAACACCATTTATATTCAGTTTATAATTTCAGAACTGATAACTAGATGTTCATTGTCATCAGATATATATTTTTCTTTTTTAAAGTGGTCTTAGAAATATCTTATTAGTTTTATTTATCATTAGATACTCTGTAAAAATTAGTTCATGACTCCTTCCCTCTTCCGGCCTGATGAGGTTTGAGGCAAGTTCTCCTTTTTTCACCATTAACACCACAGAGTCAATAATGGTAGAGAGGAAGAAGGATAAGTACCAAGTTTGTATTTCTTAAGGGAAGATATTACTAATTCAATGATGACAGCCTATACATTCTTAACAATTCAGAGAAGTAAAAATTTAGAATGAGACTGACTGCCCAAAATAACAAAATATATTTGGGGTCAAGAAATATGCCAGTTTTGCTCTGGCCAGGTAGCTCAGTTGGTTGGAGCATCGTCCTGTATACCACAAGGCATCCTGCATATCAGATATTTACATTATGATTCATAACAGTAGCAAAATTACAGTTATGCAGTAGCAACTAAATAATTTTATGGTTGGGGGTCACCACAACATGAGGAACTGCATTAGGTAGGTTGAGAACCACTGATCTAGACAGATATAAATATAAAATGAGGTGTAATAATTTATAAATTAGAATATATACTAGTTCTGTGGTCACCAAACTGCGGCTCACGAGCCACATGCGGCTCTTTGGCCCCTTGAGTGTGGCTCTTCCTAAGCCTTAGGAGTACCCTAATTAAGTTAATAACACTGTACCTACTTATAAAGTTTAAGTTTAAAAAATTTGGCTCTCAAAAGAAATTTCAATTGTTGTACTGTTGATATTTGGCTCTGTTGACTAATGTGTTTGCCGACCACTGTACTAGTTCATTTATACCAAATAACCTAATCTAATACTAATGGCAGCCTAATATTAATTAATTTAGAGAGAATATTTTGTTTTGAGATTCTATATTTTGTTTTTTGTTTCTAATTGTCATAAGTACAACCATGGTGATGGCTTCACCCCAGTAATATTATTATTCAAAATTCTTTAGCTCAATGAAAGATGTTGACTTTTTAATTTTTATAAATTTACTGTGTCATTTTTCCAAACCTCGCTTAAATTCATAATAAAGCATACCCACCTGTCTATTATCATACCCAAAGCTTCTCATTTATTTCTAAATACAAAATCAATCTTATTTCATGTTAATTTTTAAATTCCAGATTTTGAATGAGCATTTTCTGACTTTACTCTGACTACCAGGGCAGTATTTTTCCCTGTCAGTTCTGAAATATGAAATGAGAAGTCTGCTTTTATTAATCTAGTTAGAGGAATGAACTTCAGACTTCTAAAACGCAGCAAAGAAATTGAGTCAGGCAGGAAAAAAAAAATAATGAGAAAGTTAGGATGCCTTAGCGAGCAGGCAGAGTCATTTTATGTTGAGGTTTCCCTCAAGCAACTAAATCGAGCCCAAACAAGCCTATTTCTCTGAAACTTGCTTTACCCGCCATTCCGTCACGAAATACATTGTAATAATATCATAAAACAGCTTGAGACGAAGAAAGATTCTGATTGACTGTTCAACATTCCAAAAGGGTAGATTAATATCTGTGAATCTCACAGCTGAAGCATTTTAATGCAAACTTGCAGTTTGTGGGAATTGAATCCGTCCGCCAAAATCATTTATTTATATATAGAAAATAGGGGGGGAAATAGACATTTCATAATAGCAATGAGTCCAGGGGATGCTGTTATCATGAGCTAATCACATCCCATGGGCATGATGGCACTCAGCTGTGTCCCCTGTCTTGTGTTGCTCCAGAGGAATGATTATCTCATGATAATAACCCTTATCGTGGCTTAGTGGGTAATAAAAAAATAACTTTCTTCCCAAGTTCTGGGGTATTTATCAGCTAACTTTTTCCCTCTTGAGTTCTGGTCATATGTTACTTCCTGCTTAGGAAACACAAAGAAATTCTCTGTTCTGATATTATTTTCTATTGGCAAAGTGCAAAAAAAATAAAAAATAAAAATGTGTGACTATTGATCTGCCTCTGCCTGTGAAAAAGCAGCACTGCAGACAAGCTCTAATCTCCGGAGACCTGGGTACGGAAGATCCATACTCGCATTGACATTTTATAGGATGTCTGGACTGGCTAATCCACTTTGGAGAAACAAACGTGTTTTGTAGCATGGAAACAATAAGGCAAACAGATGCTTATGAAATGCCATGCTTGTTTCTGTGGTGTAATGCACAACTATCTGATATATACATTTAATTGGAGCTCACACACCATGCAAGTTAAAATGTGGTTGCCCCACTTAGACAAACACCTCCCACCAATGACCCTCACGCTGCCAAACTGCCAGGGATGTAGAAAGAGATTTAAAATTATGTCAATCACAACAGGAGGGACACCAGTGCTCCCTGGCATGTTTGCAGTTTAGGATGCAAAGGCAATGGGAATGTGGAGGCAAAGGCATGGAGAAATAGAAAATCAGAGAGTATGAATAAGAGCAAAGACAATAAGGGAAGAAAGGAAGTGGAAAAGAGATTTTACCACACATTTCTACTTTTTGCCTACATGATAATCCCCAAATTTTCTAATCTGCCATTTTGCTAATAAAATATCTGTGCTTTTTATAAAAAATTTAAAAAATGTATTTTTAACACAATGCTTTCTACAAATAGAACACTGATTATAAATGCACTTCTTTTTACATAAAAGACCAAAATCTAGCACTATGCAATATTTAATGTTTAAATATTTAAAGGTAGATCAATGAAAAAAATAATTGCACTGTTAAACATAGTATAAAAAAATCCAAATGATCCATTTGAAAAATACCAATTGTAGCATATTTATGTAATAAGATAAAACGAAATATGTGGGAACAATATTAATATGTATTGGTACATGGAATATTTATTCTGTAGAAGTTACAAATCTCCAAAACTCCATAGACCATATTACACATGTTCACATAGAGAAACAGATTGTAGTGTTCATGGCTTAAAAGAAAGACTAAGAGATTGCTTCTACTCTCTGCATGACTATCAATAAGGCAAGTGGACTTGAGTAAATACTTTTATCTTTCTCCTCATCTATATTTTTTTTGTAAAAAAAATTATACTTCAGACTAGATTAAGTTGATTAAGTTCTTATGCTCTGACCAATTCTGACTAAGAATTTATAATTCTATACAGATCGCATTTCAGTTTATCTCATAGTCTACCATAAACTTTAATTGAAATAAAAAATACAGCATAAATATAAGGCCAAGAATAGAAAGAAAAAGAATATGAAAATGGAGAACATTTTTGGTTATGCCAGCAATTTGCAAATTCACCAAGTTTTCAGTTTAGTTAAATTACTAGTCCTTCTGTTGAAAAATGTCATGCTAAAATTATTTACTACACTGAACAAAAACTGAATGTTAGGTAAGGTAAATATCAGTATATTTTACATATAGGGCTACAAATATTTTTATGTAATACAAAAAACAAATGAGCTATTTTCAATGAAAGAAGGCAGAATGGTGATTTTTGCAGTCATGTTTATTCTCTTAACCTTCCAAACACCTCATAAAATTGAGAAGGAAAATAATATTGAATTGAAAGAAACAAACAATTATGTTAATTTATCTGATCTAATATGTGTTAGGTCAATGAATTCAGAAGAGACATTAGATTATTTACATTATGACTAAAAGAAGGACGTGACCAGTTTAGTTGGAGTTTTAGAAAATCTATCTGAATCTCATTATACCAATACCTTCTTGGTCACCCTATTATGCAAATACTAGAGGCCCAGTGCTCAAAAATTTGTGCACATGAAGGGGGGTCCCTCAGCCAGACCTGCGCCCTCTCACAGTCTGGGACCCCTCAGGGGATGTCCACCTGCTGGCTTAGGTCCACTCCCCAGGGGATCAGGCCTAAGCTGGCAGTCAGACATCCTTCTGGCAGCCCAGGAGCCCTTGGGGGATGTCTGACTGATGGGTTTGGCCCACTCCCCAAGGGGAGCAGCCCTAAGCCGCAGTTGGACATCCTTAGCGCTAATGAGGTGGGAGAGGCTCCTACCACCACCGCTGCACTTGCTGCAATTAGCCCCGCTTGTGGCTGAGCAAAGCTCCCTCTGTGAGGAGCATATTGACCACCAGGGGGCAGCTCCTGCACTGCATCTGCCCCTAGTGGTCAGTGCATGTCACAGTGACCATTCATTCCCTGTCATTCTTCCATTAGGGTCAATTTGCATATTACCCTTTTATTATATAGGACTAGAGACCCGTTGCACGAAGAAATTCGTGCAATAGGCCTTCCCTTCCCCTGGCTGCTGGCACGGGTTTTCCTCTGGCACCCGGGACCCAGGCCTTCACTCTGGACAGAACCTTCAGTCTTCACAGCCCCAGACGGAGCCTTCAGTCTTCTCTCTGCCACTTCGCCCCTACATATGCAAATTGACCGCCATATTTGTTGGATTAATTTGCATATTCTCCTGATTGGTTGGTGAGCATAGCGAAGGGATGGTTAATTTACATATTTGTCTATTATTAGGTAAGATCCTTCATATTGATGACTTTGTGATGAAGTATGCATGTGCAAAAGCATAATAAATAATTAGGGTTGATGACACACAGTCTAGCTCTATCCTAGAGTGAAAATTTATATTAGAGGGACAATTTAAAGAAGTTGAAAGTACAAAAGGGATAAAATAAGAGGGGATAGTATTTGTTTACATTATTTTTAAAAGGGGACTATGTAGACATGGTAGTGTGGCAATATAGTCTCTCAGATTCTCCAAATCCCTACCTACATGAAACTAACAAGTAATTAGATAGCAAAGGCTAAAACAAAATTAGAAGGGTGAGGGGAAAATCACCATCTGCTACATAATATGGCATCTCTATTCTTGTGAAGAGGGAAGTAATGGGGGCAACAATTCACGGACGTGGGAATAAGAGAACCACAAAAACAGTCCCTAGGTATCAACCGGCCAATTAGAGAACAGCAACTGGAAGTAGGTATGGTTTTGACCTCTCCACAGGAGATGAGTGCCAGTGCCCTTCCTAAGAAGGAAAAAGGGATTAGTGAGGTCCAGCCCTTATGAACTCTCAAAACTCACTAACCAGGGCTCTCTTCTAGAACAGAGCCCCACAGTGAGGAGAAACTTCTAGAAGTGGAATCAAAACTGAATAAGAGAAGGAAATGAAAGTTCAAGGTCAAATGGTGGATGGGAACAGAGTCAGGAAATAAACAATGGAAGGTGGAGTTCTGTGAAATTGAAAAACTTTTCCTAAACCCTGTGTCATTTTAAAAACCTAGAAAAGTAATTTCATATAAAATTAAGCAGCAGAAACTGATTGATAAAATTTCATGCAAAGTTATTTTAAAATAAAATAAGAGGAAGAAGCAGAACAACACACCCATAGACAATAAAAGTATACCAGAAAGACTTGTTTACAAAACAGAAAAAAAATACAATTCAAAACTGGTAAAAGAGCTTAAGAAAATGATATTGAATGATAATGAACAACAAATCAAAATTGGAAATATTTTTAAAATGAGAAGATAGAACTAAAGTAAGAATAAAAAACAAAAGTCATTTCAAAAATAAAGTACAACTACAAAAAACACACATGAGATGTTAATATAACAGTAACACATTAAAGCACACTAAGGGAAATAGAAGATGAAAAAATATATTCAAAGACAAGTGAGAAAAAGAATAAATGATAAACATAATTTTTTTAAAATGACAAATTTAATATTGAAAGAATGTCATATATATAAAGAAAACCAATATTGTTCACATTACTGGTGATATGTAAATAGAATACAAAAAGAACTTCAGACATCTAAGATGATCAGAGAGATATCAACATAGGTCATGAGAATTAAATATATAGTTACCTATAGAAGTTACATAAGGGCTAAGAACGTGAGTGTATACTGTGCAATGACTATATCATCTGACAATGCAGATATGATACAAGCAAAAAATACAGGGGGAGGGATGCAAAGAATATATACTAAAAATATAATGTTTTCTGTTACCATATTGGTGGTAGTACTATATTTGTTATTCTGGGATATTTGCTTGTATAATATGAGGTAGAACAAATGAGAAATTACCAAATATTCTAATCTTATCATCCCCCTATCTTAGAGAACCATGATTTTTAGTGTGGAAGAAAGAAGATAAAGATGTAATAGAGAAGAGATTGAGAAAAAAAAAGATACATAGTCCTTATTTTGATTGAAGTATCCACATGAACTAAAATGGCTTCTTGAAGAAAAGGTAGATTTCCAGGATGGGAAAGAAATATACAAGTTGAGCCTGACAAATAAGCACATGATGTGATGCTCATCATCACTAGTAACCAGGCATAAGCTAACTCAACCACAAGGAGATACCACTACACAACCAACAGAATGGTTAAATTAAAGAAATAGTCATTAGCAACATGTTATGAAGATGTGAAGCAGCAGGAACTCTCATAAAAATAAGAAATGGTGCAACACATTTTGAAAACTTGAAGTTTCTTAATAAGTTAAACATACACAACATAAAATTCAATAATTTCACTCTTACATGTTCACCCCAAGGAAATAAATATCTTGACACAAAAATTTGCATACAAATGTTTATTCATAATATCCCTCAGTTAGAAACATGTCAAATATTCATCAATAAACAAACTGTGTTATATCCTTACAATGGAATGCTATTTAGCAAGAAGGTATAATGAACTAACGAAAGACTCAAACAGTTACACAAATCTCAAAAACATTATGCTGAGAAAAAGAAGCCAGATAAACAAGAATATTGCTGCATGATTCAATCTATGTTAAATTTAAAAAATTTTTTATTTAGAGTGACATTCAATATTACATTAAATTCTTGAATAGGAAAAATGAATCAGTGGTGACAGAAAGCAGAACTCTGGTTACTTTGGATCAGAAAAGTTTGATGGTGATGGAATTATTCTATTTATTGTACAAGCAATACAATACTGGTTGTGGTGGTAATTACATATTTGTATACATTAATGAGAACTAATAAAAGTATACATTTTAAATGGTTACATTTCATTTTGTATATGCCTATCTCAATAAATTTTAATTTATAAAAATCAGAAGGCTGATATAGTAACAAGCACAACTGCAACCATTATATTGCACTTGCACACTTGATATCTCCTTTGGCATATGGGTCGAGCCCTCAGTATCCTCATGGTCAGCATAAATGCATTAAGCAAAACTATGCCACCTCATCTTTTCTACTGTAATGTCATTACTGAAAACTGCAGGACAGGGAGATCAAACCTATTCTTGTGATGGCTTTTGAATTATTTTGAGTTCCTGGATGTGTGGAAATATTCTGATTTTATTTCTTTCTTTGGTTCTTACTGCCGTTCCAAGAAAGTTCTACCCAACTCAAAATGGATCCTTAGTAGAGGGAAAAAAATGAGTGAACAATTTAATAAATAATGGAGAATCATTGAACATTCAATGAAATTTGTTATTGTCCAAGAAATAAAAAATAGTAAACTGACTCTGACAAAGAAAAGTAAGCTCAATTGCAATATTAAAACAAATGTCAATTATTATCCCAAAAGATCATTAGGAAGATATTTCATTAACGAATATAGAACAGTGTACCATGTAAAATGCACAATCAGAACACAAGGAAAAGCCAAATAAAATTTAAAAAATGAAATTCAAATAAAAATTCAAAGATCAGTGTGGCTAGAACAGAGTAGCTAGGAGAGAACGTAGGAGGGAATGACAGAGGAAGGTAAGGGCCCTTTAAGCTATTGGAAGGGCTTTGTATTTTCTTACTAAAGTGATGGGAAACCACTGGAACATTCTGAACATGGAAGAGTTATGGCCAGATTTATGTCAAAAAGATGCCTGTGTATGTAGAATTGACAGTAGCTGAGCAAGAACCGAAGTGTCAAAATCAATTAGGAGGTTATTGAAGTAATCCTTGGTGAAAACTGTGGTGAGTAAAACTGGGATGTTAGCAAGGGGGTTAGTAGAAATAGTTGGATCAATGATATAAGCATTTTAAATGTAGAGATAACTTGGATCAGATATGAAATGTGAGGAAGAGAGAGAGAACAGAAATAACCCTTATGTTTGCCAATCAAGCAATGAAGTGAAACTGGTGCCACTGTCAGTAATAGGGAAAGTTTTAAAAAATACCATGCTGGCAGAAATCACGAGTTTTGTTTTGGATATGTCAAGTGAGAGCTAACTGTTAAACTTTCAGGGCACCGAGTAAGAAGTTCATATATAAGTTATACCCCAAACAAACAAATATATAAACAGGGATAAAATGCATTGAGATTCAACCCAAAAGCCCAGCATTCAAGTCATGGAAATAGCAGGAAGAAAATGAGCCAAATTATTGTAATAGCCACTAACGCTGATCAAGAGATAGTTCAGACTTTTTGCTTTCCTAGAACATGTTGAATTTCACTTTTTGACCTCCTTTCAGTGGGGTGGGAGATGTACACAATTTAGGCCAGTTCATTGTTAACAAAGTAAAAGGAATTACTACTACACACTCAATTTCAAATGAGGACATCCAAAGACTTCCTGTTTCCCCTGTAGGTAAAGCCATTGACCAAGTTTATGATGTCAACTGCTCCAACAGTCCTGTCCAGGAGTGACAACAACAAACAGAGCCATGATGGACATGTATCATCAGTGAGAATGAATCTATGTTGTTTTAGATCACTGATTGGAGTTGCTTGTTACCACAGAATAAACTAATCTATTCTGATCTGTGCAAGTACTGATCAAAGGAGAGGGAAGGAAAAAAGACATTTGTAGATCCATACTGCCTCAGCTATTTTGTCTCCAATGCATCTGTTCTTAAGACATTACTTGAAAATAAACTCCAGCAAAAGGAGAGAGTAAATGAAGAAAGAGGATGACATGGGATCTTAGAAAATGTGTCTCCAAGCAAAATAAAGAAGGAATGTCTCAGGATGGGCAAGAGAAGAGAAGGAAAAAGAAAGACTCTGGGAAAAGAAGATAATATGAAAAACATAATATTATTGAGATATTAGAAGAACTTGAAAATATGACAAAGAATGGAAAAAATGAGGGAAGGGTTATATAAATAGTAACCACTCACCATCACCATCAGAATCCTTCCCTCCCCCTAAAAAAAATTAAAACTGTGCAAGTCAGAATTCCAAGATGACTCAAGTATTCCAAACCTTAATGAGAAGTCAGGCAATTTCAGAGACAGTAATTCATAAAATCTACCAATAGGTAGAATGTGTAAGACTTTGGAAGATAGTGGCAATAAGACAAATATAAATTTTACAAAAGCTAACATACATTAATCAAAAACTTTCATGCAGTGTTATAAGTTATTTACAATTATTTACTCTGTTTTTACCACACAAAATCTATGAAATATGTTTTACTGTTAGTCCAATTTTTTTAATATATCTTTTTATTGATTTCAGAGAGGAAGGGAGAGGGAGGGAGAGATAGAAACATCAATGATGAGAATCATTGATCGGCTGCCTCCTGTACGCCCCCTAGTGGGGGTCGAGCCTGCAACCCTAGCATGTGCCCTTGACTGGAATTGAACCCGGGACCTTTCAGTCTGCAGGCTGACACTCTATCCACTGAGCCAAACCAGCTAGGGCTGTTAACCCAATTTTAATGATGAGGAAACAGGTATCTTGAGTAACTTCTTTAAAGTCACACAGCTAGTAAGTGGCAAAGTCATCATTTGAATCTAAAAGTCTAGGTAAATTTTAAATACTCATCACCCTGGAGCTATACAACTAGACACTCCAGTAGAGGTATAATTGAGCAAATGGGCAACCTTATGTAAAATGTAAGATTTATATGGAAGGGAAATATGAGCCTGAAAATGGTGTGTGTGTGGTTATAGTGCATATTTATTATCATGACATCCCATGACATAGTATTTGGGAATTAATATTCTCCAATTCCAATCTGTAGTTCTAGAGGAGCTGTGAACATTACCCCCCTATTCTCCTCCAACACAACGGACAGGTGACTTACCCAGGGCCAATATTGGAACTGCTGTTTAACCACCAAGCCTAGTCTAGTCTGGAGTGGGCATGTGATACAAGTTCTTGCCTAGAAAATTTCAATGTGGAAAGAAAAAGAAGATTCCTTTCTCTCTAGCAGTTAAAAAAAGAGATAGAATATGGACTCCATAATCGTACTGCAGTTAACTGCAAACTCTGGGCCTTTGAAAGACATAACCATGATCACTCAGTGTGGATGAGAAAATGGTTAAAGGGAGGACATGCCCCAGAATGCTAAAGTTCGTGCCATCTACCAATTCCTGGAGCCACCATTCAAAAGCTTGGGGAGCTCTGGGTGATTTGAGCTGAACTAGCCTTCGCTCATTCTTGTGAAGACTCGAGTCAGAGTCTTCCACAAAGGATTTTTCTCACAGGACCAGAAACCACAGAGGCAAGTCCCCTGGGACATGAGCCTTCTAGGATCTGAGATACAAATCCATAAAGCCCTGGACTATTGTCTTGCTGCTCTCTGAAGGATCCTGCTGTTTGCAGTTTGAGGTCTTAACACTAGAGGTCTCTCCGTACTCATGAGCCTTTCTCCCTGCGCACAGGGCTCCGACTCACACCCCAGCTTGCTGTGCTTATTACTTCACCCCAGTCTGCAAAATCTAAACCAAATGTGAATTGTGCTAAGATTAGAAAATGTCTAAGATATGGAATCTTGAAATGCCAAATCCTGGCTCTTCCTAAAGCCATGCCACATTCTATGATAGACATACAAAAAGTACACTTCACCAAAACACCCACTATTTTAATAAAATAAATTTTTAAAACTATATTAATATCGTGCTTCCCTTTTCTTCCCTCACCCCCAACCAAAAAAGGGCCAGTGAGGCTGGCTGGCCCCAGGGAGTCTCAGAGGCTCCTTTCACCTGGAGTCCATGTAGCTAGAGTAACAACAGCATGTGGGTGACCGACCACCTTAGGGTCTTATGCCTCATATTTAGATGGTAATAGCGTTCCCTTGAGGTGTGCTGAGAAGCATCCCCAGAGCTGGGTGTTTAAGCCTGGGCCATTCCAGGTCTTAGCCTTCTGGATATCACATTCTGATAGAGCACAAGTCAAACCCAAAGAGAATGATGAGGGAAATATAGATTCTACCTAAGGCCTAGACTAGAGCATTAGGCAAGCCTATTTTACAGTGGCACTATATTCATGTGGCAATATAGAGAGGGACATGTA
>NW_006292334.1:2149057-2155562 GCF_000327345.1 Myotis davidii | reverse complement strand
ATAGATAGATAGATAGATAGATAGATAGAAGTTGGTAGATAGATGATAGATAGTTAGATGATAGAGAATTACTGTTACATAGTCAAAGAGATCCCAGGCAGAGTTAGCATAAACTTTGTACCTTTTAAGTGCCCTTGGACTTGATTCATCCCATCAGATATTCCTCCTCAGAGCTGAAGGCAGGCTGGAAGGGGTGATATCACGGAAGTGGGGCCACAGCATGGCTAGGCGGGGAGTAGCCTGGGATTTCACCTGGAAACCAACAATCTCATGCAAGAGGACTCAGCCAAATGTCTGCACCTTTATTTATACCTGTTTACGATTTGTCCAAAGATGGAATATGGAACTGGATTAATTAGAAAACACTCGAGTTTAAGCTCAGCCTCCTTTCTTAAAACCTCTGTTACTATTACTACTTTTCTAGCTAGCAAACTGAGATTTGTTGAGCATGGTGCTCCACCATGAAGGGCTGGATGAGTGAAACAGAAGGACAAATGCTTAACTTTGCAAAGAATGTCCAGAATACCTGATAAGCAAAACTTACATTAAAACAGCACAGATGATTGGATTGGCCTTACCAAGGATTCATCTCACAGTATGTGTCATTTAAATGTCAAGACTCCGCATGCTTCAAATGTGACTCAGTGTATGACAACTTCAAATTCACACAACTTTTCAACACCACACAGAGTGCACCAAATAAACCTGCACTTAACCAAAACCCAGAAGAATAAGAAATGTTATGAACCTCATGCTGCCGTGGTCGTTATTCACAAGGAACATTCATTTTTATCAACTAAAGGGTATCCAATCCTATAACATTAAAATGTTCTGTTCAGGCTGATTTGAGTGCTCATTCTTATTGGGAATCATCTGTAGCTGCAGTATGAGAAGTATTTGCTAGATGTAACACTGAGCTTCTTGGCTGAGAGGGCCTTTAAACCCGGGGTTATTGGGACACTGCAGTTTCTTTCTGGAAGCTTTAAAAAGTTAAATTCACTCTCATCAACAAATATGCTGTAAGCGTGGCTCGTTGCGGGTGTACCACGTGAACCCCCAAAATACTTTCTGGACGAATATTCTAACACTTGTTTTGCATGCCCTATATGTGTGAGCAAGAAAGAGATACATGTGCATATACATGTTTTTCCTTTCACTGTAAAGTCAGTGGCACGCTTTGGCACGCTTTTTGAAGTGTGATCCTTATGTTATTCCTCAACATGCTGCCCAGCGTCCTACTCCCACAACAGCATTACTTGCCAGGGATGTGCCACATCACCCCTTTGGCCTAGAAGCCAGCCAGACAATGCACCTCTCGCATGCCCGTCCTCATTGTAATTCTGCCCAAGCTCTGCCTGCCCCCTCGCCTCTCCAAAGGTCAGCCTGAGGTCTGCACGCCGCCGCTAATGGGTGCCAGCAGCCTGCTCAGTGCTCCTGCTGGGGCAGAGCAAATGGTCTCCTCACATCCCTCTCTTTCCGGAGCTCCCTCCTTTCCTTCCTCCTTCTGTCTCCTGTGCTAGCTCTCCCTTTCTCTGCCTTGCAAATGACTCTGAGGAGCTAGACTGGTGGATGATTTATATTTTTAAAAAGCACTCCATTTTTTTTATTTTTTATTTTTTGAACTGGGCTCCCTGAGAGCACTCAGGGCTGCCTCGTACTGCTCAGCGCCTACCTGCTCAACTGCAGGGAAACAAGCTTCTGAAGGCTTTAATGGGATTTTGCCCGAGGCTGTTTTATTAAGATGTCGGCTTTTTCTGCTGCCTCTGCAGCTGACACCATTCACTGTCAGCTGTCCCCTCCCCTCCCCACACCCACTGCCACCCCCCCAACAATGCACCAAATTATTCGCTTCATTTAGTGCTCATGGCAAATTGGGAGAAGGAGCCCTAGTGGGCCAGACGAACCAGGCAGAGAGGTGAAAAGCCACTTTGCTACTTAACTGGGGGCTTAAAGGGGGTGGAGAGGCAAAAAGAAAAAAAAAGGACTAAATCAATGCCACTGGGGCACACTTCCATTTTATTAGGGAGAATCATATTCAGTATCAACATACCCATTTTGGAAGTTAATTTACATTACTCATTTACATGAAACCTTCATTTTGGCAAGTCTATACAAAGCTTTGTATAATTACCTACGCATATAATGTGTATTGTATACACTTTGCAAGCCATTGTGGAAATTATGCCATTCAATTAACTACATCAGCGATTTTCAACCTTTTTCATCTCACGGCACAAATAAAGTAATTACTAAAATTCTGCAGCACACCAAACATATATTTTTTGCCTATCTGACAAAAAAAGTAGGTATAATTTTGATTCATTCAACATTGGATGGCTAGTGTTGTATTGGCTGTTGTCATTTTTTTATTTGACAGTCTAAGGGAAAAGAGGTCAGTGCCCCTGACGAAATAGTCAGGTATTGCATGTTTTAAAAATTCTTGCAGCACACCAGTTGAAAATCTCTGAACTATATATTTGTCACAAGAGAAAATCAGCATGAAATTATATATTTTAATGAGTATTCTCTCTCTATACATATCGTATATTCTGGAGAGGAGTTGACTACAAAATGGAAACTAGATAGGTAGTGGTGGTGTGATAACGACAGTGGGTTTGTACGTGTGTGTTTATGTTCATATTCGTGTGTGTGTGTGTGTGTGTGTGTGTGTGTGTGTTTGAGGTATGTTTGCAAGATGGGGAGAGTGTTTAGAACAAAATAATTTATTCTTAATTACCTTCCATGTTTACAACAAGAATAAATTAAATGCCACTCAGCAGCAGTAGTGGCCAGGCTGTTATATATATGTTTATGTAGAACAATCTATTAAGGGCTTAGGATATTTTGAAAATAATTTATAATGTGGGGAAAACTTGCCATGCTCCCATTTTATGGGTGAGACCTCATGACATAATAGGGAGAAACAGCTGACTGGAGGTAATATACATGCTGAGAAAACACTGCAATCGCTTCTTCTGATTTACCTGCCCAATAACCACATGTAACACACATGCTTTCAGTTAGAAGTCATCCACTCACACAACAAATATTTACTGAGTCCTTCACTTTGCACCTTCTACGTACAATCCCTTGTGTTAGGCTGACGGTGAAAAATGGGAAGCAAACGTTGCCATTATGGTCTCGTCTGTAGAACTTCCAACTTAGGGGAGGAAACAGACAATGGGGAAGCAATCAAAACATTACCTGCTGGAAGTAGGTAAAGAGAGCCTTTTTCAGGCAAATGTGAAGCAGCTTGGAGAAGCAGATGAGGCTTCCCCAAGGAAGTGGTGGTGGATCTGAGATCTGAAGGATTAACAGGGGGAGCTATGTGTGTATGTGGGGGTGAATGTGAGGATATACATGTACTGAGTCCCTCTGGCAGAAGGGGGATGATGCTTTTAATTTATTTAAATAAATAATATCATGCAAAAACACAAATGTCAAGTAGGTGGGTAATTCAAAGTGCTCCTGGAGAGGTCAAGTTCAGAGCTCAAAGAGTCTAGGAGACCTTTATCCCTAAAACACAGAGAAGTCATATACCATTGAAAGATTTTTAAACTGCAGGTGTGTGTGTGTGTGTGTGTGTGTGGGTGTGGTGTGTGCATATGTGTGTGTGGTACGACCCAGTTCTCATTAATTAGAAGTCACTTGCTCAGTAAGGAGAATAAATTGAAAGGATGCAAGAGTGAAAGTACAAATATATCTAAGGGACTTCTGCAGAGATCCAGGGAGAGATAATGATAGGTTAAACCTGGGTGATGACAAAAAAGTGGGAAAGGGGTGGGCTACACTAAGAGATATGTGGTAGGTAAATTGGCAGGTGCTACAAATAGTGAGAGTGGGAGACTGAGATGTCAAGGGTAATTTCTAGATTTCTGGTCAGCAAAATGATGGCCCCAATTGCTCTGATAAAGGAACACTGGAAGAAGGCCAGTTTTGGAGAAAGCTGAAGTGCCTTTTAAAGTTTAAGTTGCAAAGCATCAAATATGAAGACACTAAATAACTGGTGATATAGTCTAGTGTCAGAGGAGGCCTGGATATATGTGTGGATTATCTATGCATTGGTGATAGTTGATGCTAAGGGAAATTGGTAACATTGATTAAAAAGAATAAAGGAACAAATAGGAATACCAGTGTCTATTGGGCAGCTATAAGAAATTGCATCTCAAAGGAAACTGAAAAACCCTCAAGAATGAGTAATGCCAAGAAGTAAAGTTTTTCAAGCAAAGTGACATCTCTGAAACATCCCTAACAATCATCCACTGAATTGTGCAATACTGGACCCATTGCTTAGTAACCACTGGGAACCGTGGAAGGCAAACTGGAGTGACCATTCTCAGTTGGCTCACCATCATCCCAAGTCATACCTGCTGTCCCCGTACAGGCGTTAATGTTACCTCTGTCACTCTCCAAAGTATCCTTGTGTTTAAATGATAAAATTTATAAGCACAGAAATTTTGAGTCTGAGGTCTTTCACACACTAATTTACACTTTCACCTCTTTGAACTGCCCTTCTCTTAACCATGAAAAATCTCTTATCAATTCGGCCTTACAGATTTCAAATGGGACTACTCTCTTCCATTCTTATTACCAATGACCAAGTACAAATCTTAACCATCTCCTGTCTGTACATCAGTTGCCTTTCCTGGTTCCGTTCCAACTTAGAATTTAAGTAGCATCCTCAGTTTAACATTTTAATCATAAGTCAGATCATGTTACTCCCCACAAAATATGAATGAGAGAATTACTTTTAGTCTTCAAAAGCTTTCCACTGACCTTAAAATAAAAATGAAACTCCATAATAGTGCCTATAATGTTTGCCATAATATTGACTCTGTTAATCAATCTAACATCATATTATCTCATGCATCTAGTCTTTCTATCCTACAGCCAAATTAAACTCACACTCAGTATTTAAAGTGGCAAGCCTTCCTCATGTAGATACTGCATATATTGTTTCCTTGCCTAGAAATATTTAATTCAGTCTTTACTTGGAGAACTCCCATTCATTTTTTTAGATTTAAGTCCAAAAGCCAAGTTCTCAGCTATATCCTATATTTTCACATTCTAAATTAATTCTATGATTCTCTTACACAACATCCTGTTCTTTTTATAGAAAATTCATAATTATTAGTGTGTTGACATATTTTAAATATATCTTGTTGGCAGATTCTAATCTCAATGAAGACAGAAATAATGCCTATGTGTTAAATATTATATATCCCAACCCAGAATCTGCGTTCACAGAATATGTTTCAACAAATATTGATTGTGTGCCAATAACATAGTGTACTAAGCACTATGTTATTGTCTAGGTAAGGATTTCCTGGGCTAATGACCATTCTATCAAGTAAAACTTATCAAGTAAACACAGCTTTATTACAAGTTATTCATTGGTTACCAAATAAAGAGTTAAAGTTTATGTATCTCAGATATAAAGGCAGCTGATGCATCCTAATTATGACGTTATTATTTGAATTTACATGTCCAGGTTCTATTGGTAAGGAAAGTATGTGTTTGAGTTTTAGGCATACATTTTCAGAGGTTTGATGAATATTTTTTGCATAAGTATTCTTAATTATCTTGGATACCCCAACTCCTAAAAACCTTACCACACAACATAATTATTTGATTGAACTCCACTTTTCTGATCACCTCTAGGCATAAATGACCATCTCTAAAGAATAATCTGAAGCAACTAAACAAAGCCATGATATTGCTATAATAACTCCAGTATCTATGAATAAAAAGGCCACTTCCTCTGGACTGAGAAAGTATGGCTTTCAGGGAAATGTTTATATCATCTTTAATCAATGCCGAGGGACACGCATTTTCCTGATTTTCAACCCTTAACTTACCTCTAGGACAGCCGTGGGCAAACTACAGCCCATTTGAAATGAATAAAACTAAAAAAAAAAAAAAGACCGTACCCTTTTATGTAATGATGTTTACTTTGAATTTATATTAGTTCACACAAACACTCCATCCATGCTTTTGTTCCGGCCCTCCGGTCCAGTTTAAGAACCCATTGTGGCCCTCGGGTCAAAAAGTTTGCCCACCCCTGCTCTAGGATCCTGTCCCTCTGTCTTTACTAGGTAAGAAAGATTGAAAGGCTAAATAAAATAAGGTTTATCCATCCTTTGATTCATGCCCCTTGAAAGCTCTATTACCTACAAAGAAAGAAGCTGCTCTAACTTTATCCCTGTAATTAGAATATTCATTTGTAATCTATCAAATATAGGTATTATGGGCTAAGTACTGGAAATTTAAAGGTGACAGATGAAAAATGCTCAAGTTCAGGAGAGGAAAATAATCTGTGACTAAACTATTTATGAACCAACTTGTAGGTAAATTGGTTCTTTTAGATATTCACAAAAACATACAATTAATGTGGGCATGCATACACACACAGACAGACAGACACACACACACAGGAAATAATACTGACTCTCATAAATGACAGTGGTGACTATGGGTATTTTATGCATTCATTCTAAATTTATCG
>NW_006292334.1:2130519-2148507 GCF_000327345.1 Myotis davidii | reverse complement strand
AGCCCCCGAGTCTCAGTGTCCCGGCAATTGGTGCAAGCACCTCTGAGGGAAGCTGCCCTTGAGTTCCCACCGATGCCAGACAGTCCAGCTTCTCCCCATATGAGTCTGGGTCCCCAGAGACTCCCCCAGAACTGGAGCTCAGAGCAGTCAGGAGCTTGAGCCTCCCTCCCAATTGAAAAAGACAACCGTGTCCTTAGTTGCTAGCCCTTTCCACATGCACCTCCGCACCTCTGCACTTTACTTCCACACCTCCTCTAAGCCTCAGTGTGCCTCTCTCTTTCCTTCTAGTTGTAGAATTTACACTCTGCCAGCCTTCCTGTGGTTCTGGATGATATCCGTTTTGTCTTTTAGTTGTATTTTTGAAGTTGTTGTGTGAGGCAGCAATTTCTGGTGTTTACCTATGCCGCCATCTTGGCTTTCCTATAAGTTTTTTAACAAGCACTTCCATTAGTTCACAGGTGGAAGTAATGTAGACTCTAATAAAGTTGTCAATTTTGGGTTTCAATTTTGAGAATATTTATTGGAGCCTGTTCTATCATGGAGTAACTATGCATTTCTTCCAAACATTGCCAGGGGCATTTCATATGTGAAATTGGGGTACAACTATATAAGAGTAGCTGGCACAATGGGCAGAGATTTTCTGAGATAGAGTGAAAGAATGATAAGCCCATGTAACAAGAACAAAAGGTTAAAAAGGAAAGAACATGGTTAAATTTAGGCACATAAGCTTAAGTATATTTCATTTTCTTCTTTTCCTTTCCTTGTATGTGTATATGTGTGGAATAAAATCATAAATTAACAACTTAGAATCCCTGAGTGCCTGCCATTCCTTGGTTAAGAGTTGACTGTTCATGGAGACATGGTCATCTGTTGGCCACTAAGGTCCCATGGACTGCCATAGAACATTTCTGCCTTAGGCTTGGAGTGAAAAACTTATAATAGTAACTCATTAAAATGTACTTCAGTTAACTGAAAGAGTTAAGACCCTTCTCGGCCCCTGACACTCAGAGAGAGTGAGGAGTCTAGGAATAATTGGGCCCTCTGAAAATTATCAGTTCAATTCTACTGTGAACGTATTTTAAGTTATTTTGAGAGAAAGAGAACAAATTAGTCCACATAGACGTTCATATGAAATTTAAAATATCTGTAGCTGCATCTTGCTCCTAATACCTAACTTTATGACTTTGGATAAGTTAATTAATAAATAAGTTAATGAAGCAACATTATCATTATATTTAACAACTTAAACCTGTACAGGAGTGGCAATTGGTATAGCAGTCCTCAGGTAAAACTGTTTGATATTATATTTTCTTGTGGTGGTGGTTTGCTACTTATTTGTTTGTTTGTTTTGCGATGTACCTGTTACTGATCCTGGTTACCATGCAAGGAGACAATGAATTGAATTACAAATGTCTCACCTCTATAAATCTTCCATGACAGATGTAAAAGAGAGAAAGAGTTGGGGGCAGAGGGGGAGGGAGGAAGAAAGCAAAGCTAAGAGAATCTGTATCTCAGGTAATAGTGCAAATTAAAATACAGTTGACCCTTAAAAAACATGGGTGTGAAGTGTGTGGCTTCACTTATCAATAAATACATACACAGTATTGTAAATGAACTTCCTCTTCTTTATGCTTTTCTTAATAACATTTACTTTATTGTAAAAATACACTACACAATACCTAGGCAAAATATGTGTTAATCAACTGTTTATGTTATTAGTAATTAAGTTTTGGGTAATCAAAAGTTTTTAAATGAAAATGATTTGCATTTCCCTGATAGTTATTGATTTTGAGCACCTTCACTGATGTTCATTCTTAACTAGAAAACTGAAAAGAGCAAGTAGCTGTGTTTCTCACTCAGAAGGTCAAGTTAGTTATATTGAAATGTCCAATGTATTTTGCCTAAGGAAATACCCAACTTTTATGTATATTACATAAATATAAATTAGAGTTTTTCTGTGGGTTGCAGAAACCCAAGACCTTTGCATGGGAACATGTGACTTTACATGTATGCACAAATGAGTGATCCCATTTAGACTTCCTAGGGACTATTTTCAGTAAAACACTTCCACTTTTAAAACCGTAAGATGTGAAATTCTCACTAGAAAGAGCCATTATTCCTTCTGAATCTTCTATTTTGCTAGAATATTCAGCAATCAGTTGAGTAAAGCAGTGCCAGAGTAAAGGGATGGGCACATCTGGGTGAGCAGGGGGTGGGAACAGGAAATGAGGAGTAGAAGGCCTGACCTGGAAGAGTATCGCTCTTGCTTTCTATAAAAAAAGTTAAATAAACTCTTCTGCATATTTGAATATTTGGGGAACTTGGCTGGAGCAATAATACAGGTGGTAGAAAAGAAAACTTGATAAATGAAAACAACGAAAACATAAAACCTAGGCATAGTAGAGAAAGCCTGGACTAGAAGTCAGTCATTCTGGATCTTAATACTGGTTTTACTAGTAATGAAATGTCTCTAGGAATAACTTTCTTCCCACTGGGTCTCTATGCATTCATCAGTGAAAAAAACACACCCACAAAACTGTGAAATTTGATCTGAGGACCCTTCAAGACCAACCTTCCCAAATTCTATAATCTGATAATTTTCTTTTATTTTTTAAATCCTTACACCAGGATATGTTTATGGAGGGAGGGGAGGGGAAACATCAATGTGAGATGAGAAACCCTGATAAATTGCCTCCCTTGGAGGATCAAACCCACAACCTGGATATGTCCCTGACCAGGAATCAAACCTGCCACCTTTGGGCATATGGAATGACACTCCAACCAACTGAGCCACACTGACCAGGGCCATAATCGGATAGTTTTCTAAACTAGGGATGCTTCAGAATTATGTTTTCATCCATATTGGGTTCTTTCTTCTAACATGACTGGGCTGATTATTTTATTTTATTTTATTTTATTTTAGCACACTTATGGCCCTGAGAGAAAAGACAGGGGCTGAAGGGAGAAGAAACCTCCTATTTACAGAGTTAGATGCCCACATTCACTGTGACATCCAAAGATTGTGAAGAAAAGTCCTAGACTGGTTAAGTAAACTATATTCAATCTACAAAATGAAGTAAAAAGATCTGATGAAGAGCCCTACGTACTGCTATAGCACACTCTCCAAGACATATTATTAAATCAGAGAAGCAGAGTGCAAGACAATGTGTAGTATGCTATCATTTTTGTTGGCTCGAGTTTGAAAATTTAATATGTTTTATTAAACACTGCCTTTATAATTATTCAAAGTCTGTATATACATTTGGGATACCCAAATATCATATACACACACACATATTTGGTTATATTTTGAAAATGAAATGATGGAGCTAAACCACAGGCTTATAAAGTGGAAGCTAGAGTTCTTTGAATGAATCTTGATTTAGTTTCAATTTGGAACTATACAAATTATTTACATATGTTTTAAATATATATGTAATCAAACAGAAAAAATTACACAATAATTAAAAACAAACTGAAATAAATCTAATATATTTCAACTTGGAAGTATATCTAGAAAATTATTTCAAATGATTTTAAAAGACAGTAATTTATCTATCCTAAGGACTATACATGTGCACACCCACACATATTTAGTAATCCTAAAATGTAGTCACTGGGTTACGATAGTGATCTTGGTTCTATGTTAATAAAATTGAGAACTAAAGTTTTCAGACTAAGGAGAAAGACATGCAAATACAAAATCAAAGCAATTAATGGATAAAATTATACTAATTCAAAATATACCTTATGAATCCTAAATGCCACCATCAGGACTATTCCTTCAGTTTTGCTCTCAACTTTATTTTAAACCCTAAGCAGAAATATGTTTATTAGATTAGTCAGGATCAATGAAGAATGGTTGAATATATGACAGAAAAGAAAATAGCATAATAGAAATAAGTATGGTAGCTATCATTTTTGCACACATACTTTGTACTAGAGACTGCACTAAAAGCTTTCTCAACATTCTCTCATGAAATTCTCTCATGCAATTATAGTCCCCAACTGTGAGCACTAAAGATGTACAGATTTTGGTAAATGTAGATGTGGAAAAAGCAAAATAAGTTTCTAAAATAACTTAGTGTAATTTAAAAACTTTGGGTTAGAATTTAACTGGGTTTGGAACTAAATTTTATTTGCAAACATTAACTTATATTTTTTAAACACTTCAAAACTTTATTTTCTCAAAGTTAAGAATAAGTAGTTTAATATCTACTAACAGTTAATCTGGGAATCTAGGCTGACTGATTTGCCTTCATTTAGTCTTGGTAGTATAGTGTTACTGTATAGTGCTATTAGTGAAAAGACATCAAAAAATAAACTAAAAAATAATTTTATCTATTTACTAGAGTTCCAGTGCACGAAACTCATGCACGGGTAGGGTCCCTATGCCTGGCTGGCTTCTGGCTGCTGGCCCGGACCTTCCTTCATTCCGCGCCATCCCCTGGTGATCAGCGCACATCATAGCGAGCGGTCGAACTCCTGAGGGGACAATTTGCATATTAGCCTTTTATTATATAAGGAGGATAGTTTCCTTCAATGAAGACCCTGAAAAAGAATTCCTATAGTGGCTTTAGACTTCTTTCCACTAGGAAATGACCAGAGTACCCAGGAGATCTAGATCCCTGCAAATATATGAGTTGCTAGTATGTCCAAATGGGGAGGAAAAGTAGCTGAAATATGTAAAAAACAAAAACTGTAAAAAACAAAAACATACCCTAGATATGTTTCTTTGTACATAGTTTTATTTTTAACATCTGGTTCTTTGTTCCACGTAGATATTCAAAACAAAACAAAATCTCCTCTTTACAAAGAGAAAGTGACCTTTACCAAAAGAGTGTTCACACTATGATATTCCTTACATCCTCATAATTATCTCCTTCCTGTAGATTCTTTCTCACCTTGATCTTCCTAAGGGCTTGGCTCATACAATTCCTTTTCCCTTGCTTCATCTGTGCCCTATCTCTACTATATTATTTCCATCAGTATAAAAAGCATGGCTTATTATTCACTGGTTTTAATTTTCCTTTTTATTTCATATACTTGATGTTAATTCTATCTGCTGGCAGCTACTGGCCCATTTCCTTGTGTTTTTTTTTATGGCAAAATTAATCCAAACATGTATCTATTTTCTCCACCTCCACACATCCTTTTCTCGTCTCCTCCAATTGGACTTCTCTGCCCACAGACCTATGAAACTGCTCTTGAAAATAACCAAAAATCAATAACCTGAATTATGAAGTCCAATGGCCAGTTTTCTTCCTCTCTGAATTCCATCGTTCAGCATATTTTGCATATCCATAGTATGCCCTGCTTGCCAAACTTTGGGTTCTTTTGGAGGCAGAGTCCATCTTGGAGGAAGTTTGAATTCATTTGATTAACAATGAAGTGCCTTGTAGCCTAGTGGTTTTCTGGCTCTTTCCCATTTTGTTCTTCTCCACCACCTCACTTCCATGCCCCAAAACACAGACTTTCCATTAATGTGAGCTCCATTCCTTATTCAAAGATTGCTTTGATCCCCACTTTCCTTTATGTGATTACCTTTGCCCTGGAGTTGAGATATTATTCATATTACTACTTACTTGGCATTTACTATATGCTATTATGAACTCAGTTGTTTTTGAAGCACCTGCTGTTTCCTATCTATCCATCCATCCATCCTAGATATGTTTCTTTGTACATAGTTTTATTTTTAACATCTGGTTCTTTGTTCCACGTAGATATTCATTTGATCCAGAACCATTTACTGGAAAACAATCATTTTTCCTGATTGCACTGCAGTGTCATATTTGTAATAATTGACTAAATTTAAATAGGTCTGCTACTGTACTGCTGAATTTATTCCACTGTTAGCTTGTCTATTCTTGTGTAAGAGTAATTAATTAAGAATGAAGGAATAAAAATTTGTTAAAGGTGAGATACCACATGTCTCAGACTTAGTTCAGAGCAACTTCCTAGTGATAATGAGATAATGAGGTCAGTTCTCTCATTTATGAGCATGAAAGGAATGAGAAACACTTCAACTACTTTTCAGATGTATATATCTCTTTCAGACCTTAGAAGTGACCATTTTGTGACTGAGTAAATGGAGAAAAAAGGTTTCCCTTCTCAAACTGAGGATCCATACTCTTACTCTATGAATTAGAACTTCAGAAAAAAAAAGTGAAAAGTAATTGTGGACTATAAGATTTCCCCTTCAACAAGGAGAAAGGGTGTAGTTTTGTTCCTATGTCTTTATTCCAAGAATTTTGAAAATATTACAGGAATTTCTACCCATCTTTATATTATGATTAAAAGAAGAGAAGAAAAGGGGAAAGAAAACTAACATGTGTTGGGTCTCTCAACCTGCTAGCTATTTGGTAAATGCCTCACACATGTTATTTTAAGTTTTGCAACAACCTTGAGTAGGAGGTTATATTATGCCCATTTTACACATGAGAAAATAGAGGCACAAAGAAATTAAGAAGGGTTCCAGGGCAAGATGGCACATACCAACTGTTTTCTACTACTTCTTTCTAAATACAAATACATATCCCGGAAAAAATTTAACTGAAATCATAAAAGGACTAAAAATGTACAAAGGGAAAGGCAGTGGGATAAACAGCTCAAGATTTAAGAAATTAGTAAGGTCCCTATGCTTTCTTTTTATCTTTAAATAGCTGTCAAAGATGTCTGTAACCCAGAACTATCAGCAGTCATAACAAAAAGAGGTGGAAATACAGGAGAAGTCTGCTTTTTCAGCCAATACTAGAAAAGGAGCAATCAAGCAGTGTCTTTGAGAGACTTCTCCAACTACGGCCCAATTCCAGAAACATCTGCAAGATACCTTCAGAGCACCTGGCATCTCAGTCCACAACTCAGTGGCAGAAAGTACTCAGGCCCAGTCTTTACTGAACTTTCCATCCAGGCGGTTCAGGTGATGCCTAAGAAATTAAGTGGAAGTCTCAGAGGCAACAGAAAAACAAAACAGCATTGCAAGAGATTTGAAAACTAAATTGTCACTGAATTACATCTTTAAAAAGTAAATAGGATGACTGTCTACTAAAACAGAATATTTAAATAGGATCATGAATCTCCTGGCATGCAGACTGTCCAGAATACAATGAAAAATAACTTCTCATATTCAGATGCAGAAAATACATAACTTGACAATCAACTGATAATCACCAAAATGAAGAGGTTGGCATTATCTGATGAGAACTGTAAAGCAGCCATTATAAAAATGCTTCAATAAACAACAAATGCTCTTAAAAACAGTTGAAAAATAAAAAAAACCCGCAAAGACAGAATTTATTTTTTAAAAAGAACCACAAGGAAACTATAGAAGTGAAAACTACAATAGCCAAAATAAAACAAAAACTCACTGAATGGACCCTATAGTAGAGTGAAAATAACAGAGGATTGAATCAGTGAACTTAGGACAGGGCAACAGAGTTTATTCATCCTGAAAAATACATAAAATAGACTGTAAAAAAATAAACACCGATTCAGAGGCTTATGAGATAAAGAAACAAAAGATTCAGCATTCATATCTACAGTCATAGGAGAACGAATGTGGGGGTGAAAAAAGTTTGAAGAAATAACATCTAAACACATTCCAAGTGTGGTAAAAACAACAACAACAAACGTGTAGATTTAGAAAATGAGCAAATCCAAATATGATAAACCAAAGAAACCCACTCCTAGTCACTTTCTGAAAATTAAAGACAAAGTCAAAAAGAGCCAGAGAAAAATGATGCAGTACTTATAGAGGAATCCCAATTTGCATGATAGTGAATTTCTTATCTAAAACCACAGAAAACAGAAGAGAGGGGCACAACATTTTTTCAAATGATTGAAAGAAAAAAAGTGTCAATCATGAATTCTCTATCTGATGAAAATATTCTTTAAACATAAAGTAGAAATAAGGACATTCTCATATAAAGTAAAATGAAGAGAATCTGTCTTTATCAGGCTATCCTTAAAGAATGACTAAACAAAACTTTCAGAAACAGAAAGACAATTATAACAAAACATGCTTGCAATTTCAAAAAGGAAAGAAAAAATAGATGAAAACAGTGGCAAACATAGTAGACAAACCTTTACCCCATAAGTTATTTAATCATATCTGATGGCTAAAGCAAAATTATAACATAATTTGTTGTGGTGCTCAATATCTGAAGAAGACATACTTAAGAAAATCATATTTTTGAGATGGGGAAAGTAAACAGATCTAAATGGACATAACTTTTCAATATTTCACTTGATGTGTTAAAATGTTAATAGCAGTAGGCTGTGATAAATTACTTATGTATGCTGTACAACTAGAGCAACTGCTAAGAAAACTGTACAAAAGAGCATTCTCAAAAACATTATAAATAAATCTACATGAAACTCTTAAAAATGTTCAAGTAACTCACATGTAGTCAAGGAAAGAGAACCTTAAAAATGAAAAATAGAGGAGCCAGAGAAAATAAAATATAAAATTAAATACTTAAGCTCTAATAGATTAATATTACTTTAAATGTAAATACTCTAAATACAAAAATTAAAATAAGAGATTGGTAGAGTCTCTTTAAAAACAAACTTCATAATTCAACGATATGATATATAAAAAAGATCATTTAAATATAAACATCTGTAGGTTGAATTTAAAAGGATAAAAATATATTATTCAAATATTAAGTTAAGAGACGGAAAAGTGACTATATTAATATTGTACAAAGTAGACTACAGAACAAATAAAATGACTAGAAACAAATTTCATAATGAAAATACCAAGTAATAAAGAAGATACAGCCATCCTGAATGTGTATGCAGCAACAACAGAGTTTCAAAATGCATAGAGCTAAATCTGACAAGCTACAAGCAGTAGGCATATCTACAATTGTAGTTAGGAATATAAATACCCCACTCTTAGCAACTGGGAGACCTACTAGAGAGAAAATAAGTAGTGATACAGAACTAAACAACACTATCAGCCAACATAATCTAATTTAGTAGAGAAAATTATGTGGTAATGATACATTTCTGTATCTTGATTGTAGCGATAGTCATACAAATTACACTTGTGATAAAACTGCATAAAGCTACACACACACACACACACGTGAGAGCATGAATAACTGACTAAAGAAATCTGAATAAGCCCCATAAATTGTACCAATGTCAATTTTCAGATATTGATATCCTATATAATAAAGAGCTAATATGCTAATTAGACCAAACAGCAGAACGACCATCCAGAAAGATAACTATGCCATGGAAATTATCAAAGCCAGCTGAGTTTTTATCTTTAGATAAAATTGGCCACAAATTACTTATAAGCTCAATAGAAAATATGTTCATAATCTTTACTTTAAAAAAAGATATCACAACTTTCCATAATCCTCATATCTCTAGTCATCTTTCATACATACAATTTGACTTAAAATGATTTTGTGTATACATTTTATCTAATGTCCTTTTTAAACAGCAATTTGGTTACAACATATTCAGCCTTTCTTATTTAATATTTTAAATTTTATAAAATAAATTATTTAGGAGGCACATAAACTCAAAAAAAAAATTAGGCAAAAGTAATTCTAGCCTCAGACACTCCACAAGAATAAAAGCTGAGCTAAAAATCTCTGTAAATCAATCAACCCAATAATCCAGAAATCTACACAGCAAGATGAATGTTCTTGCATGATCTCTATAAAATTTTTGATTTGCAATTACAAAGTTTTTCTTTCTCAGCAATCTACATTCATTTTTAAAAGTCAAACTAAACAGAAATCCAGCTTTATAAATCATCAAGTCATTTAGAATGCATAATTAATTGGCTTGTACTGTGCCATATTTATGAGGGTTATTCATGCACAGTATGAGATCATCATAAATTATTTTGTTAACAAAATCTCTTGAGAGACTTTTTAAAGAGCTTTCCCTTGAGTAACTACCCTTGGTATAACTGCTGTCTGCTTTTCTCCCCCCTGTTGGTTAAATGAGGAATGAGCTATTTATTACTTTATAATTATAAGTCTAATCTGAAAAGTCCTAAATCAATTGACAGAGGAGATGCAAAGCAATACTGGGGTTCAGAATTTTCAAATGTTTGAAATAATTTGATGAAGAGAAGACAATGGTATTTGCACATTTAATGTCTATATTTATATTTAACTTTGTCCATGAGTTGCAGTTGTCTCTTGGTCTGTCTGTATTTCTTGGCACAAAATTTATAAAAGCCGTGAGGATCTTAGAATTTTCTGGAGCAATTTCTTAAAAGCATAGGTCCAAGATGAGTTCATGACCATAAATATGAGAAGAAAAAGGCACATTTTTGCTTAATAAATGGAAAGCCAAAACACATCAAATGCTATTTAATGGGGACTGGAAATACTCCAAGTTTGACTTTCAAAAGAAAGCTTTGATTTACAATAGTTCATGTTGGGCTTATTTTGAGTCTGCCAAAAATCCGAGCTAGATCAGAGCCTTTATTGAAATAAACACAAGCTTAATCTGATGTATGTAGTTCCAAACTCCCACTGCTTTAGTTATAACATCATCTGCTGCTGAATGATTTATAAATCACCCTCTATAGACAAATTTCTGCAAGATGGAGGGTGAGATATTTTGAGGACATAGGACACATCTAACATACATTAAAACCACATTCAGAGCAACTCTTCTTGGGAACAAAGGTATTTCCTATCCATGCTTTTTAAGACTATGATTGTACCTGAACATTTGCAGTGCCTGAGATATCCCTCCCTTGTTCTTCAGGGACCAGTCATTCACGGTATTGCTGTTATTACCCAGTGCCAGCAGAGGACTTGTCATTTAGAGCCTGCTGCATGTCAGATACTCAACCTTGTGCTTCCAGAGAACAACTAAGAGTCTGAGCTCTTGAGTTAGAATAGGGGGCTTGAATACCAGCTTCCCCATCCATCTGGTATGGACATTGGGCAAGTTACCTAACCATTATTTAGGTGCCATACCTTCCTTTCTGCTAAAGAGGAGAGAATAACAGTGCCTGCCTCTTGGAACTGTCATGAAGAAGAAATGATTTAATACATTTAAATCTCTTAGAGCAGTGCCTGGCATGGAAGCATTTATTAAGTGTTAATTAGTATTGTTATTTTTACTATTATTTTATAGAGGATGAACCTAAAGTTAATCAACTCTCCCAAGGATACATGATATTTGAATGCTGGCTTATCTGATACCATGAACTTTGTACTTAATCACAACCTTGCATAGCCGCTTAGTAATATCACATGAGGATAGGTAATAATTTAAAAAAACTTGGACTTTCCACTGTAATATTCTCTGGTGTTCATCATTTAGTTAATTCTGAAATTCATGGATATTAAAAAAATACAATTGTGTCTATGAACACTAGTAGAAGATATAACCTATCCAATAATCTGTATGAATCTTCAGGGAATCATTGAAAATGGACACTAGTTTATAAGTTTCCACTGTATTTAAAGGAACAGATAGCCCTCTTGATCTGTAACAAGTTCTTTGTTGATGCATCTAGCTGAAACATGGTCGAATGGGTAATTAAAAGACAAAGCCAACTTAAAGTAAACATTTATTTTCCTCCATATATTTCTTTCTTTATTTCTTTATAATTTATATTATTGAAAGTATTACAGATGAGAGATATATGTAATACCTTAATCAATAAAGAAAAAAATAAAAATAATTTAAAAAAAAGTATTACAGATGACCCTCATTTTCCCCCATTGACACTCCACCACCCCTTCTCCTGCCCCTCCCAGGCCTTCACCAGACTATTGTCTGTGTCCATGGGTTGTACATATATTCACATGAGTTCTTTGGTTAATCTAAATATTTAAGGTTTCTCTGTTCACAAAAGACACAAAGACTTTATTTGTAGAAAGACCACTTTTACAATAATAATACAGGTCTGAGACTAACTAGAAAGGTTCATGTCTTTATTTTTCTTGTGCAATTCTGGATACATATTCAACTGAACCTTTCAATGTACCTGCCAGACAAATTTCTGTAAAAAATAATTAAGTAATGCTTATAATGCTTATAAATCACTTATCACAGAAGCTGGGACCACTCAATAAATGCCAGATGCTACTATCCATGGTGGATGGTATTGCTAAGCAGTTTTAAATCAGATTGTTCCTCTTCCTAAGCCCACTGTGAAAAGATCCATAAAAAAATAAGGACCTCCATAGATATGCAGAAGGAAAATTGACAAATTATATCAGTGTTTGGATAGAGTCACAAGAGAGATTCTTTACGGAAAACCATCATCTAACGGAAACAACAGCAAATGACTATGTCATAAAGAAAAGCTATTTTGGCTACTTTACAGCTCAACCCAGAAAACTTAGGCAGCTGGATCTATTGTGGTTTCAGGTCCAGGCTGTGTCACCTAAGAAACTGCTGCATGGAGAAGGATCATCAGCAGTTTCTAATCCTCCAGGGATTTTGTGCTATCAGTGTGGTTAGAGACAGCACTCTAGAAACAGGCAAGGTAAATGTCCCAAGATAAAACATAAAATGTCCTTAAGAAAGGAATGCAGAACAATTAAGTTATTTGCCATCCTGTTGGTGGCAATTGCTATGTGCAATAATGGATTTAAATTTAATTATTATCTTTAGCAAGTATGTAGCACTTTATTTTTGCAAAGTGCTTTACAATTTTTTTATTAGATATTCATCACACTAACCCTGTAAAGGAGGTCAGATATCTCCAAGGAGGAAATGATGAAGTTATTTTTTCTCCTGAAAGATCCTGATATAAAACACTGATGTTCCTAATGCTGAACATAAAGTTTTATGTTGTGACTGATCGGTGCTCCCAACATGACCTGGTTTAATGATGTGCCACTTGGAATTGCCCTGCCTCCTAACTGCCTGATAGGTAAGAGAGCCCTGCATCTTTGAGGACAATACAAATAATCAGAAAAATTAAATGTGAGGAACACATAATAAAAGGACAGAAATTCAGAAAAGAAATGGTTAATGGAATCTTTAAAATTTTTTATCAGAAGTAATAAAAACAAAGAATATTGACATTGTTTGACAATTCTCCAAACACTTTTAGTCAATGTATTTATTAAATAATGTCTTATTTAATTATCACAATTACTGATAAGAATAATTTTTTTAATTTTTTTATAGATGCAGAAAATGATGTTTAAAGTGGTGAATAACCAGTTCAAGGGTACACAATTAGTAGCTGGTAAACTTGGTAGTTAACAGTCTTCTTAATCAAGATCAAGCTAGCCCTATTTAACCTATTGGTTTCTTGTGAAGGGCAAAACCAATTTAACTAGTAATGCTGACAAGTTACAAAAAAAAAAAAAAAAAGAGGAGAATTTCTGCTTTTGCAAAATTGCCAGTGTAAGCTGCTTACTGTATAAATCATTCCTCCCAAAAGTGTGTGTCACTCCAGTGTGTAGGAGTATGATTCATGCTGTCTAGGATGTAGCCCCAAGGAGAATGAGAAGTGATGGCCTTTTGCAGTCCTGACCTTGACACTGGTAGTCCGGGTGGCTGCCTTTGTGCTGTCTATTGACCACTGTTTATTTACCTTGACAGTGGTTAGAATGATAAAGAAATCCTGACCAAGAAGAGTACTGTCTTCTCGTCCTACCTAGCACTATTCTTAGGATGCTGAGATTACAGTAAATTGAACGACAAGCATCTGTTACCCTCTGAATAGTCAGAGCTCACTGCTTTCCAGAACATCTTTGTTCCAGGACCTTAGAGCAAAATTGGAGGCTTCTCTCAGAGAATCTGTACTCCTGGCTGCAGCAGGTAGGAATTCTCAGCTTTCTTTAATTGCCATGTTTCACTTAGGAAGCACTGTGCTCCCACAAGATGTACACCAGGGAGGCTTATCTAGACGGTGCTGTGGGCAGATGGACTCCAGACAGGAGGAGCAGGTGTGAAGCGAAGAAAGAAATGGGAGTCCTGTCACTACCCACAGGGCCTTCCCCTAGCGGGAGGAAGAAATTCTGTACCCAGCAGCCAAGAGCCCAAGTGAACCCTAAGGGAACAGTGCAATGGAAGAAATTAAAGATCTGGGGCCAGGAGCCAGCTCCAGGTGACATGCTGGCCCCTGATCTTCCTGTTTGCATTATGGGCTAGGCTTCATGTTTTCCTGTCCCGCTGCCTTTAAATCTAAATGCACTTGCTATTGTCAATCTGCCAGTGTGGGGGCGTGTTGAAAACTTCCAGAGAAAAAGGGTCTTTCTGAGAAAATCCTTTGGAAGTTTAAAAATGAAAAGAGTTGACTCTATTGGATGCAGAAATCTCTCACACAAGGTTTTAAATGTGAGCTTCTTTGATGTTGAGAAACATGACTCAGACTTTCCCATGCCAGGCATGATTCAGATGCTTAATGCTGGAATGCCTGTGGCCTGAATAGAGACTTCTGGAAGCAGCAGAACCAGGAAATGTTGCCAGAGGTACTGACTTTGCAAGATTTTCTGGCCTTTTTTTTTTTTTTTTTTTTTAAGAGGTAGGTGTTTAAAGTAACGATCCAATAGATATTCTTGAATAGAGAAAGCCTGAGTTCCTTCATTAGTTTCAGCACATTATAGTAATGAAAAACTTTTTCTTTTCAGAAATAGTACCATAAAGTACTTTTAATAACCATTCAAAGCATAATACTAAATGTGAAGTTTGTAATTAAAACTCTCTGAGTTAATTTTTGCTGTGTAGTGTGCTTTATTTTTCTTACAGGAAAACAAGCAAACAAACCCTCATTTCTTCATTAATTATCTGGCTCCCCATCCTAATGTATCAGTTTTCTGGGTTGGTTATAGAATTAAACTTATATTATAATGTGCTGACACTAATGATGATTAAAGAGAAATAATCACATAAAATAATTACCATGACAATGTAAAGTAGCTTTGCCCACGGGCAGACTCAGGTACCAAGAGGCCCTCTTTTCCCCAAAGACTGTCAGATTTTCCAATTTCTCTATTAAGAGCTTTGTCCATCTTTGTGGGAGAGATTCGACCCAGCCTGGGGAAGCAAAGGGTGTGGGGGATGGTTCCCCGGCCTTTTATTTTCTTGGTGAGAGGTGGAGAACCATCGCTTGTGCATTCTCTTTGTGGGGATGGGCGATTAGACCCTTTACTCCCTGGAGTCTTGGGGCAGCTGTCAGGAGCACAGCCCACTGCCCGTCCTCAGAGCTGCATTTTGACTTTGCAGATGCAGAAAATGGCCTGAGCCTCACAGGAGTGAGGGACAATGGCGTAAGGGCTGGATAATGTGTAGATATTTTCCTATATTCTTTATAATTTGGCCAATCTAAATTCAATATTGTTTGCTTCAACTCTAGTATCCAAATGAGGAAAATTCAACTGAATAAGAAAAATGCATCTGCCATAATCTAGAATATGTGGTTAATTATTTGATGAGTTTAGTCAAATGAGTGGCTTGCTATTTTATGGATAATTCATTCAACTATATCAATTACATATCTATATATGTATATATGAATAAAAATAAAGAATATAGATATATAATTTTTCTATGTGTGTGTACTCATAGTTTTTAAACTATGATGTCTCTTTTATGATTTCATATATACAAAATATCAGAAAAATCATTTAGCTATATATGTGTGCCTACATTTGCCAAAAATAATTTTTTATCTTTTATAATAATAAGAATAATTTTTTGCATTCAAACCATGTAAAAACTTACCACACAATTCAGAACAGGACTCAGAGTATTAATCTTGAGTATTCACAGCTAGCCTTTTAGCCCTTGAAAACCTGGATTCTAGCCTGGCCAGCATGGCTCAGTTATTGAGCATCAACCTATGAACCAGGAGGTCACAGTTGATTCCTGGTCAGGGACATGCCCCAGTTGGGTTGTGGGCTCAATCCTCAGTAGGGGGTATGTGGTAGGCAGCTGATGGATGATTCTGTCTCATCATTGATGTTTCTCTCTCTCTCTCTCTCTCTCTTTCTCTCTCTCTCTACTTCCCTCTCTGAATCAATAAAAAAATATATATATATTTAAAAACACAAACACCTGGATTCCATTTTAATTTCTTTTTCTTTCCAGTCAAATTATATTGACAAATATGCACTTCAAATGCTTAGTAACTTGACTTTCTACAAAAATGTGCCTATGTGTATATTAGTAAATTTGCCAACTTGAATGAACCAAGCTGCTTCATTTTCAATCTTATGGATGAATGATTCTCCTATAAACCATTAAACTCTGGACCCACAGAACAACCTGCAGAGGTCTGACAAGGACTGGTCCAGGCTATTTCTTCTGTTTTGTATTTTTCTCAATTCTTTAGTCATGTCTTTCATTGGGAGAAGTTGGTAAAATAACTAGGTTGTCTTTAGACAAATTGAGGTTTACAGAACACATTATTTAGCTAAGGACCCTTAGACTGTCATGTGAATTTGTCTTTAGGAAAAATGCATTTCAAGCAGGGCTAGCCAGATCACTTAAAGTTTAGAATTTCAGCTTTTCCATATTGGGAAAAATAAGAAAAGTTGTGCCAAATGACTTAATTCCAGGAAATTACTCTGCTGAGATATTTTTATAATGAGTATGTTTGGTTGAAGAAATAAACATTTCATTGAATCAAAATGAAAAAGTAAAATCATGTCTTTAAGATGACTTATTAAACTATTTCAGTGATTTTAGTTGGGGGAATTAAACATCATGGAAATATACAGGTGTTGGGGAAAAGCAGGTTTACAGTTGTTTGTATGGAATATAATATAATGATTAATAAATAATAATACAAGAATAAACTCTGTTTCAGGTACTCACAAAAGTAAACCTACTTTTGCTCACCCCTGTATGTAGCAAGCTCTAATCTGCATTCTCTTTCAGATAGCTAGACTAGCTCGGGAGAATTTTTGTCACTGCCCCCAAGCTTTTAAATCACAGAGAACAAGGAGGAAAGGAGCTGAGGAAGAACTCAGAGAGGAGGTGGTTGCCAATGGTGATTGTTAAAGCTGCTTCTCTTCTTATACCCCTTCATTTTCAAATATTCTCAGAATGAGAGGTGCTACAGGCTCTACTAATTTTCCTCATGTAACCACAGAACCAGCTCAAAATGATTCTATCCAATTTAATGCAGTGCTTCAGTCTACTGTGTATTCATGGGACACTATAATGTAAATGTTATTCCTCAGACATAAGCAATCGGTGAGCCCCAGCAATGACCGTTTGCGGCTAGCAGGACACAAGCAGACACTGTGCTCCTCTGGAAATACACCCACCATCTCTGACGTATTCCTTCCAAACAAAAGGAGGACCTGAGTCCAATCACACTTCTCTATAGAACTACCAATGTACACGAAATGCAAACACCGTGGCGATGCCATCTGCAAATTCCACACTGTGGGTACAGACAAGAGACATGGTTTAAAAACAAAGCGAAGGGGTAAGAAGGAGAGAGAGCTGTGTAACCTCAGAACCACCTCAAAATGGCCCTGTCCCATTTAATGAGATACTGAGTTGCTTTTCAGAGACAACAGACTAGAACTGCAAGTCATGCAGCTGAAGCAGGCACAGAGGAGAGAGCTTTGACCTCCAGCTGCGCTCAGAACCAAAGTCTCCTCCCTCCCCCCAACCCAGGGAACCAGAGGACCAGGACAGAACTGGAATTTGAACACTGACACCTTTTCAGAAGCCAAGGACCTGTTGTCTGGGAAGGTCAGATGTGGACGCCCCTTTACTGTAATGGCCAAGTTCCCATGCCCTCCAATGAAAACTTGCCCCCAAGCACTTTCACATACCTAACCCCTTAACATGGTCCAGTGAGCAAAATGAATCTGAGGCCTCATTTGGTCTCCCATCTTCTCAATCAACGCAATTTTTACTCCAAATTCTGACATTTTGAGTTTTGGCCTTTAAATATATATATATATATCTCCTATTTAATAAAAGAGAAACATGGTAATTAGCGTATGACCACTATCCTTCCCATTGGCTAATCAGGGCAATATGCAAATTAACTGCCAGCCAAGATGGCGGCCA
>NW_006292334.1:2128461-2128961 GCF_000327345.1 Myotis davidii | reverse complement strand
TACGTCCGCTACCCTTCCCATTGGCTAATCAGGGTAATATGCAAATTAACTGCCAGCCAAGATGGAGACCGGCAGCCAGGCAGCTTGAAGTGAACATGAGGCTTGGTTGCTTCAGTGATGGAGGACTCCAATGTTCCCCGACTGCCACTGCCGGCCTATGAGCTCCTGAAGCAACAGCTCCAAAAGATACAATGTTTCAATTATAGAAGCTAAAAGATGGCGGTTAATTTGCATATACTAGCTGGGAGCAAAGACTGAGGACAACATGGAGGCCAAGAGGTACAGAAGGGAGCCAAGTAGAGGCCGAGATGACAGAAACGGAGCTGCAGCTGCTGTTGAGTGGGAGGGGCAGTGGCTTGGAGGGGAAGGGGCAGCAGCTGGGAGCAGGAGGGCAAGCCCAGCCCCAGCCACTGGGATCGGAAGGGTAAGCCCAACCAATGTGGCTGGGAGCATAAGGGGCAGCAGCTGGGGCGGGGGCGAGGGGCAGTGGCTGGGAGCTG
>NW_006292334.1:2116786-2128396 GCF_000327345.1 Myotis davidii | reverse complement strand
AGAGTTGACAGAGTAATTTGAGTTAACAAGCTCCTTAACGAGCTCCGTCTCGGAACGAATTAAACTCGTAAGTCAAGGCCCCACTGTATATTTCTAATAAATGATACAGCAATTTATTTAAATTTAAGTTTTTCTATTTTTAAATACTTTTTATTTATTTTTATTGATTTCAGGGAGGAAGGGAGAGAGAGAGAGAAACATCAATGATGAGAGACAATCATTGATTGGCTGCCTCATTCATGTCCCCCACTGGAGATAGAGCCTGCAACCCAGGCATGTGTCCTCGACCAGAATCAAATCCAGGACCCTTTAGTCCATAGGCTGACGCTCTATCCACTTAGCCAAACCTGCTAGGACGAGTTTTGGCCTTGTGAAGAGTCAGGCTCATGAACTTAGGTTTGGTAATATTATATGATAGCCTTTGTCTTCATATTACCTCATGGACTCAGAAATTAGCACGTTAAATATATTTTTTCCTTCAACACAGTTTTGTTTTTTTTTCATGAGAGGGACACATTGTTGACTCACTTAAAACTACCCAATGTGTGGATAAGCATGAGCATGCTGCACTTTCTTGACAAGAGATCCCAAATGGGAGCTGTGATGCAGCTACACATATTTGCGCAGATGCAAAGGTAAACATGTAATTGTTAGTTTACATTTTTGCAGCTTCCTAATTTTTTTTAGAACAAAATGTGTTATAAACAAATATTATGGCAATCACGACATTTCACTTACAGAGCATGTCCTGCTTATGGACTGTGGCATAGACCTGACTCCAAGATAGCATTCTTTCCCTCCCTGTGGCCTCTCCATGCCACCTCAACCCTTTTTAATCTGAGGTCAGTATCTCCAGTACCTTGAAATCACTTACTATCCCAACTTGGATAACAGAGTTGAAAGTCTAAGTTTTGCTCAATAAATCTGGAGAAAATTGTGAAGAAGGTTGTGTGTCCCCAGAGCAATGTTCTCACCTTCCATGGTCCTCCTCACCACTGATGATCACATGATCCCACGGAGCCTGCCACCCTCCTGCCCCCACCCCATACCTTACTATGTGCATCCAGGAACCTGGCCTGCCTTTTTGTCCCAAGGCACTCTTACAGTAATAACCAGGTAGCTGTGTGTCAGTTCCTATGCTAAGGGCATCACACAGTATGGATTATTTGATCTCTACAACAAACTGAGGAGGCTGGTGTTACTAACCAGACACCTCAGATGAGGAAATGGAAATTCATAGAAGTGCTGTGGCTTCCCCACAACCTTAAAAGTTAAAAGGTGTAATCAACTAATTTAAGCCAATAATTCTGGGTGGTGACAGTATGATGAGACATTATCCTAAGCACCTTGCAAAGAACTTAAATCACTAAAGATAGGCAGTGTGGTGACAATGCTAGGGGCTATTTTGCCATTGTTTATAGTGTGGAGGAGTGAGAGCATGAGTCCAACTTAGATGCCCCAAAATCCTGCATACTGAAGGAACAGTGGAGAAGTGTTTGGGCAGTTGAAGGAGGCTAAACTTTGGCATTAGACTAACTTGGATTTGAATAGACTCATTTACTTGCTAGCTATGTGCCTCTCAGAAATTTATATAACCTCCTCTTCTTTCATCTGCAAAATTAGGATTACAATATATTGAAGGAAGTTCCGTTGGTACCATTGGTCTATTTTGTAATCCTTGGTCAGGACTCCAAAAACTTCAATTAATATTTTTTGTACTCCAGGATTAAACTAGTTTGTAGTCCTCTCTCTGACATCTGTCATTTCCTTATATAAAAAAAGAAACCACTTATTAATATTCTGTGCCCACTTGTTTTAGAATATTTTTCTTTTGACTTTTCCTGGTTCATCTATGCAAGTTCAATACTTATCTAATCTTTCTAAGGATGTTGATGTGGAGCAGGGTATCAAGTATAGAGATACTGAGTTGAAAGTTAAAAGATGTCCATAGTTCACAAAAGGAGAACACGTTCCTTTTCAAATATATTTGAGTTAAACATGAGGCTTCTGGTGACAATTTGGAAGAAGGAATTTTCTGCTTTCATATATAAGCCTTATTTAAAACGTGTACTCAGAAATAAGGCAGGAGACAATTATAATCTGTTTATAATTTGTTCAGCTTAGGACCAAGGACTCAGTAATATTTCCTATCATTCTGTAATCTAGGTGTACCATGGTCCTTATATAATTTAGTCCAGGCTCCTAAATCACTTCTTCCATGGGCAAAAATACTCATTCCTCAAGGTTTTTGTAACGCTGTCAAAGGAATAATAAGTGTGAGGGCAACTAATATAGTATAGTACTAACCTATAGTAATGGTCATATATGTTAATGGATTTCTTTCCTTCCTAGACTCATCCTTCCATCCTTCCCATTTTCTTCATAAAGGTGAATGAAATGTGGGAGCATCCCAGGACATAGATCTTTGAGTACACCCCATTTCTCTCATGGCACAACCCCATCATCTGTACTCTGACTACCAGGCGGTTCTGAATTCCTAGGCAGTTGGAACCACTTATTCCCAGCTTGCTCTAGTTCTGAGTAAAGTTGTGCAGAGTGAACTTAGAGGGCAGAGCCTGTTTGCTGGAAAGTGATTGAAGTGCCATTCCAGCCAAGATTAATTTATTTAGTATTCAAAAATCAGCAAAGATTCTTCTGTCACATCATCCTCCTAAATAAAAGGGAATAAAAATAAAGTAGAAACCTGTGATGCCTCAGGCATGTTCAGTTTGCTGTTCAGGTCAGTTCATTTCAATACTTAATTTGTGGCACTCCATTTAATGGAATCATTTAACATGCAAAAAGTTAATTATAAAAATAAACAAATTTCGTTTCCTGGGGTTGGTATTTGACATTGAAGAACATTGAAATATCTACTGTTGGCTTAAACTATATTTGGCATCCAGTAAGCAATTACACTAAATTAATTTTGAATATGGGTTATGGATGAGCTCTTACATATCTCAGCCTTGACTTATATTGTAAGTGAACTCAGTAATGAATAAAGGAATGATTCCTACAACATCATCACTCAGATAGAAAAATATTACCTTGCAGATTGCTAGAGCTCAAAGTAAAGTTAGCAGATATTAGAACTTAGAGGAAAACTGAAGGTCACCTAGTCTTGTCCATGTCTTAATATAAGGAAACAGAAGCTCAGAGAAACTAAAGGACTTGCATGAAGTCGCACAGCTCCTTAACGGTGATGCTCATGATTCAAATCTTCTGTCTTCCAAACAAATGCTTGTTCTTTGAAATTGTATATAATTATTATTAAGTCCTACAAGACTATATATTCACTTTTGCAATGTAATTATAGTAAATTTGTCAATCAGTTGCTTGAAGTGTCTTATCATATATTAAGAACAAAATAATTGCCCAGAGCATATATTCTTAGCTCCTATATATAGGGCCAAGAAGGTTGAAGTCAGGAAGAAAATGAATAGCTATATAAGCGCACATCTCTCTGTATCTGGTAGCTGTGGTTACAACCTTTGGTTAAATATGTAAATGTTTCTGGATGCTTAACTCAGAGAGAAAGACCTTCAGAGACTGAGTGAGGAATTAAACAGAGGAAAGGTATTTGGGAAGGTAGGCAAAGCTTGTTATGAACAGTTATTCAACCCGGAAAACTTTGCAAGCCTTTCCAATTTTGTCCTCAATATAATTTACATCCTCAATATAATTGATCAATAAATATGGATGGAAAGACAATTCTATAGAAGGCACTATGGTATGAGCTTAAGAAATAAAAAGGACAAGTCACAATTTCTACCTAATGCATAATAAATTATGTTTGAGAGGGTAGCACATGCAAATAATGACAAATAATAAAAAAGATCACATAGAAGAATTTCTAAATGTTTCAAAAGCAAGATGTGCTATATATTAAAAGAGAAAACATAATTAGATGCAATGGCATACAACACCACCAAGAAAGAAGTAGAAGAAATTCACATTGATTATACCCACAGTAGGTGCTCTATATAGATCCAAAGAGATATTATTACGTAAATACAGGGAGTTGTATAGAGTTTAGCGCTGTGTTTGGTACTTGAAAGAAACTTAATCTGTGTTGTTTGAGTGACTTAAATTAGATGAATATACGTATAATCAGTAGAGAGAACATTCTCTTTCTACAACATAGTGCTTTTTCTTATTTCATGTTTTTACATATTTGCTTTACTTTTTCCTCCCTAAAGACCAACTTTCTTCTTTCTGTAGCACATCTATTTTGTAAAATGGGTATTCCACAGTCCAGAATATAAATTATCTCAATTTAAGCAAAGAACTTATCATAATTCATTGTCTCAGTCCCAGTCCAGATTCTCAGAAGGAGGAATACAATTAACCTAGTTTGAGCCATGTACATAATTCTGCTCTAATCAATTGTGACCAGGGCAGGAATAGAACCGTATAGTACAAAGATGGCTGCCCAGGACCACCTCTTGACTGAGAAAATCAATTGTCAGATATAAAAATCCCCTATAAATCAGCTTTTCTCTGCTAATTGCTCTTTTAGCAGACCGTATAATTCAAATTATCTAATACTCCAAGGTTATTTTAGTTATTAAGTAACAGGGCAAGGAGTCAACCTAAGACTCAATTCCAAAGATTTTACACTTAAACACTATATATATTTCTCTCTCCAACAACAATTTGATAAAATGTTTTCCTGTGACATTCTACTTTTAAGAATTAATTTTTCTCAAATATCTATTGCTATAGCTATTAAAAAAACAATATTGTTACTCTAAGTTGGGAAAGAAGTTATCAAACATGCATGGGCAATTCATTATTGGGTTTTCCTTGGGAACAATTTCATATTTTCCTGTTACAGAGTCTTGGATAAGATAAGAATGCTTAAAAGAATTTCTCTAAAAGTCTTTACACTATGGGAATAGCTAAGCTATATTAAGCAGCAGCTTTAAGCTTGAGTAACACACAGAACTCTTATAATTTAAAAAGTAAGTTTTGAGAACCACCAGTGTTACTTAAATTACTTCTATTATACCATTTATTAAATCATTGCAAATGTAAAAGTAGGTATACACTTATGAGAATAGCACTCAAAGAAAAAAATTCTAAAAATATAAATTAAGTATTATCAAAAGGACTACAGAAATAGAATGTTTCCTTCTACTATGGCATAGACCATTTATTGACTCCTAACATCTCACATCACTAATACTAACTATAGTACCATGTGTCATGAGAAAAGTCAATGGACCCAGAGTTTCCTCTATTTCGATGATTTTGGAATTTTCCTTGTACCTGATGACTGACTGCTATTTTACATGAGTATACATCATTTATGTCTGCAATCTCCCCTCATATCTTTTTTCATTAGCCCCAAACAAATGCATGCCTGCACATGCATATGAGGTGATAATTTAACTCAGTGCTTTTTATTGAATTTATTGGGGGTGAAACCAGTTAAGAAATTATACAGGTTTCCGGTGCACAATTCCACAACACCACCTCAAGTCAAGTTTCCTTCCATCACCATTTAACCACACAGCCCCGCCCCCCGCCCGTACTCTTTTCTACTTCCCCTTATCCCCTACATCACACTGTTATCTGTGTCCATGAGTTTTTTTCTTTTTGCTCAATACCTCACCCCACCCCCTAACCCAGCCCTACCCCCCACAGCTGCCAGCCTGTTCTCTATGAGTCTGTCTCTATTTTGCTTATTAGTTAAGTTTTTCATTAGATATTAAAATAAAAACATGGAATTTAAAAATCATTGCTAAATTTACTTCTTGGGAATCACAGATAAATGGAACTTACACACAAATACTAGTAAAAAGTGACTAAGGTCATGAAACAAACAAAAAGTTGCTCAAGACATAGCTGGACTTATTCCTAGATGGTTTGGCTGACGATTACATGCGTAATCATGATTTGAGGTCAATCAAAGCTGTCACTGGCATGCCAGTGTATAAAATTCTCAAGTACGTTTCATAGTTCAAGGATTACGTTATTAACCTCTACAAATGTAGCTCCCAAAATTGCCTCCGGAGAATGGTCACCCCATTATTTCCATTCATACAGGGCAGGCAGCACTCCCTGAAAGGCCACATTCTCAGTGCACATCTTCTCCCGCCATCTCAGTGTTTAGGGAAATTTAAAAACAGATTTTGCTCACAAAAGAAAAAAAAGAAAATATGTTGGTTTATAGACAAAAAATATTATCATCTATTTATTTTGAAAGGGGATCTATATTATCCAGTAAAGTATAATGTGGCTAATCTAGCTGGATAGTTCAGCTGGTTAGAGGTTAGACTGTCATCCCTATACACCAAGGTTGCAGGTTCAATCCTCCATCAGGGCACATACTAGAATCAATCAATGAATGCATAATGGAACAAAAAATCATGGTTTCTCTTTCTCTTTCTTTCTCACTGTCAAATCAATAAATATTTCTTTAAAAATAAAGAAGTATGATATAGAGATTAAGTCCCACATTATTGAGTACTAGGATTCCAATGAATTAAACACTGGTTAGTTAACTTTGGAAGCATCCCCTTAGTCAGGGGTGGGGAAAGTCTGGCCCGTGGGCTGTATAAGGCCTGAGAAATCATTTGGTCTGGCCCTGCCAAGGCGTTAGGGGTGAGTTAATTAAATGCTTGACCAAATATAGCAGGCTAATTTTTAAGTTAATAATTTTGTATGGCCTGCGAATGATATTATAAGTATCCAAATGGTCTTTGGCAGAAAAAGGGTTCCCCACCCCTGCCTTAGATAAATTACAGTAAGACCACAGTTACAGGGAAAATAATGATGCTGAGACTATTTCGTCTTCCTGCATTTCTTGTCTAAGTGAATAGCACCATTTTAAATGCAGTTTCCCAAGCCAGTAAGCTATCATTTCTTCTCTTTACTTTTTCTCCTACCACACACCACTTACCATTTCTTCTGAGAGTTCTATTTAAATAACTCTGGAGGTCACACAGTTTTCTTAATATCCAATTCCCACAATCCAGGTCCACCTGGTTTCCTCAAAATAAATCCTTAAAGGTATCTCAAGCACCAATTTATCCCACTCTACAAATGATCTATTTTCTAAATTGCAACCAGAAAAAAAAATTCCTAAATTCATCATGTTCCTGCTCCAAGGTCTTTAATTAACTCATTGGTCATAGGTTAAAAAATTAATATACTTTGCGTCTGGCTGGTGTGGCTCAGTGGTCGAGTGTTGCCCTATGAACCAGGAGATCATAGTTCAATTCCTGGTCAGGGCACATGCCTGGGTTGTGGGCTCGATACCCAATGTGGGGCATGCAAGAGGCAGCCGATCAATGATTCACTCTCATCACTGATGTTTCTATTTCTCTTCCCCCTCCTTTCCTCTCTGAAATCAATAAAAATATTTTTTTAAAATTAATATACCTTGCATAGCACTCTATAAACCAGAACCTATCTATCTCTTTAATCCATCTCCCACTCTAACTCTACTTTCATGTCTAAAACTTTACACTTATTATTATTCTGCCTGGGAAACCCTTCCTAACTCTGCTTCTCCCCCACTTGTGTTTCTAAATTTTATCTAGCAGGAGAGTTATCTGGCTGAGCAGTGTAACATCGAGTTCTAAACGAGACTGATCTGGACTCAAGTCTTCCTTGTCACTAACTCCACGTACCAGAGCATTTTTTTACCCTCCATATATCTGCATTAATGTAGATAGTTATAGTACCTATTCCAAAGAATTGCTTTATGGATTCATTGTGCTTGTCATGGAGCTGGACTCAAACTTAGTTGTTAGCTAATCAAGGCAACTACATTTCAGGGATTTTCTCCTCATCCTTTAGGAGTTAGTTGTTACTTACTTTATAAAGTAATGGTGTATTAGCCTGACTCCAAATATGTCCTGTAAACTCTTTTAATGCCCTATACTTTGCCTATCAAAATATTTATTACACTCTATTTTAAAGACTAGCTTAATTATATGTTTCTCCAAACAAAAGAGCACATTAGTCTGATTCACTGTGTAAAATGTGTCTGGTATAGCATTCCTTCAAAAAGTATTTTTTAAAATTTTAATTAAGGTCTAGTAGCATTCACTCTGACTTCATTTGCTTCTTTTCTATACCAATAGCCTGCACAGGGCCTTTTCAGCTTTGACTTATTCATTTAATAGGTTGTCCTTCTCATTTGAGCCTGAGACTCTCATAGTTGAGATTTTATTTTAAAATATGCAGTAGCAGAGGTTTAGTAAATCTAATTCCAATATTTAAAAAATAACCCAACTATAAGAAACACAGGTGGTAATGATCAGGTATCAATCCTATTATCTTTACTTTGAATAAAAGCATTTTTATTAAAAGCAAACCGTTTTTAAAATTATTTTAAATTTAGTTTATTTGTTTGTGTCTCTCTAAAAACTTTCCTTCTAGATAATTTCCTATCTATACGACTCTTAGACATTAATAGCTATCCTAATTACTACTGTTATTTTCTTACACATATTATCTTTTTATCTAAATGGAAGATCTTGGAGATCAAGTACAGTGTGTCTTATTTTTCTTTCATTTCCTACAAACTTAGTAAAATAAGCGATGCACTATAGTAGATAACCCATAAATATAGAATGACTGGTGGCTATTTTCATTTTTCACAGACTTCTTATATTTTTATGTTTATAAGGTATGCTATTACCCCAACATTGTGTCCATTGAAACTCACTTTCCACTGGGTTAGTGAGAGTAATGGAGTGCGAGGATAAGGACGAACCTGTTTCTGGGGTCCTTATTCCACTTACATCCTCTTCAGGGCTGGTCAGTCTCCTATGTAAGCACATGATGGCATTTTAAGTCAGGGTTTCCCACAGGAAGCATTATGCCTTCAAGAGAGGAAAGAAAAAAATCACCCTGGCATGCCAAGCAGGATGTCACTTACACTCGATTGGCCACATCGTCAAGGTTCATTTCCATTAAGCTTTGTGTCAGTTCAGAACCTTTACACATGAGGCTGTGTGTAGCAGTCTACCACTGCTGACTGCCCTGGGGCTAGCCCAGAGTCCCAATCTTGTCACTGGTTTTCCAGAATGCCTCTGTGAGAATTAGTTGCATATGCTGGCCAGCCTCACCATTTGAGACAGTACTGTGGTTTGGTTGTATTTTTATAAATCACTCCCTAACAAAACACTTACCATCTTTGACATATTTAGATAGGGAAAAGATAAGAATAAAAAAAGAGTGAAATAGTCATAGATAATGATAGATAGGTGGAGATAGGTGGATATAGATGGAATGGATGGATGACTTCTGACATTAATAATAGAAAACAAATGTGAGAAGGGCATTGCTTTCAATTTCTGTCTAATGCTTCTAAAATGTGTCATGAAATGTGCATAAGAGAGATATTCCAACTCTCTTTTTAGTAGTGACCATATTCAACTACCTACATCAACTTAAAACAATAGAGAAATAAAATAAAAAACTTTAACCCAGCATCACACTAGATGGAGAAGGGGGCAATGAGGGGATGCAGGTACTATGATGAGTGGGGCTGTATCCTTTTAGTTTTGTTGGTGTAAATCCAAGAATCCCTATTGATGAACAGTAAAAGAAAGCTACTTATTAAGTATCAAGAACTATTTCTATGAGTTAATTTCCAAAATATATAGAGTACTCTTTCAACTCAACAAAAGAGAGACAAACAATCCAATTAAAAAAATGGACAGAAGGCCTGGACACTTTTACAAAGAGGACATAAAAATGCTCAATGTCACTAATCATCAAAGAGATGCAAATTAAAACAACAATGAAGTATCACCTCACACCTGTCAGAATGGCTATCATCAATATATCAATAAACAACAAGTCCTGGTGAGGGTGTAGAGGAAAAGGAATCCTTGTACCCTCTTGGTGGGAATGCAGACTGGTACAACTACTATGGAAAACTGTGAAGTTTTCTCAAGAAATTAAAAATGGAATTGCCATTTGACCCAGTGATCCCACTTTTAGGAATATTTCCTAAGCCTGAAACACCAATCAGAAAATACATGCACCCCCTATGTTCATTGCAGCATTATTTGCAATAGCTAAGATCTGGAAACAGCCCTAGTTCCCATCAGCAGATAAGTAGATAAAACAAATGTGGTACAGATTTACCTCATGGAATACTATGCAGCAGTAAAAAAGGATCTCTTACCCTTTGAGACAGCATGGAGAGACCTGGAGAGTATTATGCTAAATGAAATAGGCCACTCAGAGAAAGACAAGTATCACATGATCTCACTTACATGTCAAATCTAATGAACAAAATAAACTGACAAACAAAATAGGACCATAGACATTGAAGTATGCAACAGATTGAAGCATTTTCAGAGGGAAGGGGTGCGGGAGGTGGGAAGAGATAAACCAAAAAAATTTTATGCACACATGCATAACCCATGGACACAAACAAATGAGTGGTGAAGGCCTGAGGGGGGGGGGGGAATGGTAATGGGCTAGAAGAGGTTAATGGGGAGGAAAAAAGAGGGCATATGTAAGACTTTCAGCAATAAAGATTTAATTTAAAAAATAAATAAACTGACTAACAAAATAGACCCAGAAACATTGACACATGCAACAGATTAATGTATTTCAGAGGGAAGAGGTGGGGATGGAGGGTGGGAAGAGATTTACTAAAGAACTTGTATGCATATATGCGTAACCCATGGACACAGGCAATAAGGCAGGGATGGCCTAGGAAGAGGGTGAGAGTGGGGTGGAAGGGGGTCAATGGGGAGAAAAGGAGGATATCTGTAACACTTGCAGCAATAAAGATAAATTAAAAAAATAAAATCAATGAACCATATCCTCAGGTGAGGATTAAAAATAAAGAAAACATCTTTATGTTATACAAATTTTACCTCAATAAAAAATTATTTTTTAAATGGTTATGTTGTTGCTGGGGCACAAATTTGGTTTATTGCATACTTGCATTTGCGTTCCACGCCCTGTACAACAGCAACTTTGCAGAGTGCCCTCTCGCACTCTGGGAACCCTCGGGAGATGTCAGACTGCCAGTTTCAGCCCGATTACCGCAGGCCAGGCCGAGAACCCCACCTGCGAGAGGGACCACACTTACTCCACAGACGCCCTTTGAGCCCTGGTGCCAGCACAGGTGCAGCCAGCAGGGGAGGAATCCTGGGAGGCTGGCTCCAGGGCGTGTCCAGCCCCTCTCACCCAATCCCACCCCACCGTCCACCTTCTAATTAATATCCTCTCAATGTACATGAATCTGTGCACCAGGCTTCTAGTATATATATAATTATTTCTATTAAAAAAGTGTAATGATCTCTTCCAAACTGCTTTAGTCTACTCCAAGTGAAGTCCTATATGTCATTAAGTAATCCTATCTAATAATACAAAAACATGGTATTTGACCATGTCTTTGCTATGGCTCCCATTGGCTAATCAGCATGATATGTAAATTAACCGCCAACAAAGATGACGGCTAATTTGCATACTGCAGGCAGGGCGGGACAGCGCAAGCCGCCAGCGTGCCACCATCCAGGGAAGGCCCGCCCCCGACTTGCCCCAGAAGCCCTAGAAGCCACCTGATATGGTAGTAACTCTATCAGTAAGCACTCTGAAAGTCAGTGGCATAAATGCACCACT
>NW_006292334.1:2113858-2116640 GCF_000327345.1 Myotis davidii | reverse complement strand
ATCACCTAATTGCTTCTAGCATAATTTATTAAATTGTGCTAAAATTTACCAGGGTTCATTTAAAAGATATCTTAATTCTAAATGATATAATAGAAAATATATAGTAGTGCAGTTATAAGCACTTATCTGAAAATAAAAATTTAAAGAAGTGAATTTAAAGAAGAGATTAGCCAAAGAAAATATATGCACAACCCATGGACACAGAAAACAGTATGGTGATGGCCAGAGAGAAGCGGGGGGCAAGAGCTGGGTAGAGGGGGCAAAAGGGGGGAAATAGGAACATCTTATATGATAATAATAAAAGACTAATATGCACATTGAACGGCAGAATGACCAGTTGCTGTGATGCATACTGGCCACCAGGGAGAAGATGCTCAATGCAGGAGCTGCCCCCTGGTGGTCAGTGCACTTCCATATGGGGAGTGGCACTCAGCCAGAAGCTGTCTCATGGCTGGCCAGCACAGTGGTGGTGGCAGGAGCCTCTCCCACCTCCGTAGCAGCACTAAGAATGTCCAACTAACAGTTTAGACCCAATCCCTTGGGGGCCTAAGCCTTTAGTCAGACATCCCCCGAGGGCTCCCTGGCTGCCAGAAGGATGTCTGCTGCAAGCTTAGGCCTGATACGCGGGGAGTGGGCCTAAGTCAACAGGTGAACATCCCCCAAATCCCTCAGCCTGGCCTGTGCCCTCTCGCAATCTGGGACTCCTCGGGGGATGTCCACAGGCCAAGCTGAGGGACCCCACCAGTGCACAAATCTGTGCACCAGGCCTCTAGTATTATATAAAATAATTTTAATATTTTATCTTCCACTCTTAGTCTCTTGTCTACCACTTCATTCTTAATGATAAGTCTTAAAATAGTTTGCCATTTACATGATGTTATATAGGAGTATTCAAACATTCTCCTCAAAAAACTATCCTATCCATACAATGTTGCACATTTACTAACTTTACACTATTTGTGATTAATTCATTATCACTAAGACTGCCACCAATAAGTTTCATGGTATTATCTATAATAATAAAAACATAATATGCTAATTAGACCAGAGAGCCAAACGACCTTCCGATTGTCATTCCGGACGTCCTTCCAGACGAAGCTGCGACTCTAGGGTCCAAGGCAGAGGCAGTTAGGGCGATCAGGCAGGCAGGCAGAGGTGGTTACAAGTGATCAGGCAGTCAGATGAGCAGTTAGGGGTGATCAGGCAGGCAGATAAGTGGTTAAGGGCGATCAGGCAGGCAGGTGAGTGGTTAGGAGTATCAGGCAGGCAGGCAGAGTGGTTAGGGGTGATCAGACAGAGGCAAGCCAGTGGTTAGGAACCAGCAGTCCCAGATTGCAAGAGGGATGTCTGAGGGATCCTGGATTGTGAGAGGATGCAGGCCCGGCTGAGGGACCCTGGCACCTCTGTGCATGAATTGCATGCACTGGGCCTCTAGTCGATTATAAAATTTATAAAGCAGGATGTATTAATTTAGTATGATGTCTGAGAGAGTGATAGCCCTTCACGAGCACTGCTGCTCTTAGTCCATATATCCTTCTAAATTCTTCCCAAATACAGAGCAGGTTCCTTCTCGAACCCTGACTACTGCACTAAATGTTGGGTCCGAGACCCTCTGTCTGGGACTGGACCTCCTGGGATGCTGGGACTTAGATGGAGAAGCCATGAAAAGTTGTGGGTGTATAAGAATGAGTTTTTATTGCAGAAGCCAATGGCCATATAGCCATTAGACAAAACAGCTCTTTAAACAATCTATAAAGAGGCAGCCGTATACCGGCTGATAAATACATATCTTTCCACACGGTAGTAGCAGTTTCTGTACCCACAGCTATTTTCTGAGCAGCTGCACACTGCCTCTTAGACTCTTTACCTCACATAGCTGCTGAGCTCTCTGCCTCAGCAGCTTCTACCATCTCTCTGGTAGCTATATCCTCTGTGCCTACTGCCTCTCTAGCACACTCTTCTGCCCAGCACCCTGTTGGTCTCTATACTGTCACACAGTAACTAATTCTGAGCATCTCTTTCAGCACACTGGATGGTTAAAATGGTAGCTATATCTGAGCTTTCTATGAGCTCTTAGCCTTATATCGTAGCAGTACTAGCTCTCAGCAAAGCCTGAGCTCTCTAGCCTTAGTAATACTTTTAATATTACTCACAAAGACAAGGGTAGTTGCCAACAATGACAGCAATCATTTGGCTATAGAAGGGCCCAGTGTACTATCAGATCACTGTGGCCTTGCAACTGCGTAGTCATTGCGCATTCTGATTATGATTCCCATGTTCAGAGCAGCTTTGGCCATCCAGCATACTGTCAACAAGGCCTCCATGCTCAATTAGCCTTGACTATCTGGGGACTCTTGGCATGGTTCCCACATATGAGTCAACATGTGAATTTGTGACAGTTCAGAGAAGAGACTGTGACATAACACAGACAGGTTTTGATAGAGACTGGGAGAGAATAGGAGGTAATATATATACACACTAGAGGCCTGGTGCACAAAAATTTGTGCACTTGGGAGGGTCCCTCAGCCTGTCCTGTGCCCTCTCGCAGTCTGGGACCCCTCGGGGAATGACCACCTGCTGGCTTAGGCCGGCTCCCCAGGGCATTGGGCCTAAGCTGGCAGTCAGACAGCCCTCTGGCAGCACAGGAGCCCTCAGGGGATGTCCACTTGCCAGCGGGGAGCAGGCCTAGCTGCAGCCGTACATCCTTAGCAGTACTGAGGAGGTGGGAGAGGCTCCCACCACCACTGCTGTACTGGCAGTCATTGGCCTTGCTTGTGGCTGT
>NW_006292334.1:2108648-2113756 GCF_000327345.1 Myotis davidii | reverse complement strand
CCCCACCCCCCAGCCACCCAAGCTCCCAGTGGAGGCTGGCTGGAAGCAGGTACCTGGGATTTATTTATCTTCTATAATTGAAACTTTGTTGCCTTGAGCAGGCAGCTTGGCTTCCTCCATCGCCAGGGCTACCAAGCCTCCTGCTTACTCCAGCTCCATGGCTGTGGCCGCCATCTTGGTTTGGGTTAATTTGCATAACCACTCTGGCTGGTGGGCGTGGCTTGGGCGTAGCAAAAGTACGGTCAATTAGCATCTTTGTCTTTTATTAGTGTAGATATTAGCATATTTTAACTAATTTTTATTTTCTTTCTTCTTCAACTCTGCGATTTTATGTACGTTGTACTAGTAGAGCTAACTACAAGTATGTTCATAATTGTACAATGTTGTAAATGTTTCCCTCCACATCCCGCATGGTTCAGGGTTCAGGATCTGGAAGAGGAGCCGCACACAAATGAAAGAGAAAAGACAAGAGATAACTTGGGAATATTGGGGGGCCAGGCAGGTAAGTCCAACTCAAGAGGAAGGACTTCCACTGGTGCTCAGGCTGCACTCACCTTTTATAGTCAGAGGTAAACAAGGCAGTGGTTACCATAGTTACACAGTTCTTGTGAGTTTCACCTGTTTTGACCATAGTTACACTTCCTGAATTTCCCTTAGCCCATTAGCTTCCCAGGTAAGATCTGGGGAATGTTATAAGATCAAGCCTAATTATGCTAAGAGGACTGAGCCCTCTAAGCTGGAACTTGTTTGTGACTTTGCCAGCAGGTCAGTCCGAGCCTCAACCCTATATCGGTTCCCCACAGTAATATTAAGACAGATTTATGACACCAAAAAAATAAATGACACCCAAAGCTAAAGGCAATTACTATTGAAATTTTTGACACCTATTGGGGGGAGGGGGGAATGCACTATTTATGTTTATACAAGTTTAGAGAGCTATTTACATTATGTTACGTAGGTGCACTGTACTGTGTGTTACTACATAAATTGGATGAAAAACTAAATGAGTATAATGAACTGGATGATGGCAGTGCTAGGGTGCACAGAACACAAACAACCTTACTTTATTATGGAAAACTCAAATAGGTAAGACCCATGCCACATTTCCCATCATAAAAAGCTCAAGGGGGGCAGGGAGCAGATATCCCTTTCCCCAACTCCCAGACAACTAATACCGAGGTTTGAGTAGAACCAGCCAAAGGAATGTTTCTACCAAGTCACTGGATCTTATTATAGTAATGCAAAGACATTGGGTTTGTCAGAAATTATTGGTAGAGATGTCAGCAGAGCCAATAGTCCAGTAGGGTGGCAATGAGTGCAAGTTAGCACAATCTTGGCTTTGCTTTCCTTTCCATTAGTTCTTGCTAGTTTTCTGTGGTATGCTCTCTAACTGTTCTGTCGATTCTCAGAGCTATTTAGTGTTGATTCAATAAATTACATTTCTGCTTAAGTTAAGCAGGCATGATACTTATTTGCAACTAGATACATATACATATTTTTTACACTTTTCCCCTGTGGTTCTGTTTAACAATCTTTGAGGAAGAACTTACTAATTAGTGCTTACTTTCTAGGAAAATTTTTCAGGAATCTATCAGTAGTTCTCCCTCTGTTATGATTTTGATTATCTATTTTTCTTTCCCAATTGCTTACTCAGAGCAGGCAATGAATTTTTTGTGTAACTCCAGTAATATGTCCTATCACACCTCATAAAAGCTAAAGACCCAGTCTTTAGTGTAGCAATTTGTGTCACTGCCTACTGGTATGATTTTAGTGGTGCCCAAGCCTGCCTTCAATGCCAACATTTCATATCCAATTCTACAATCAAGTTACCATGTTTTTTAAAGGACCTCCATAAAATGTAAATCTTCATAGAAATAGTTACATCTGAACGAGGACTAAAAATTCAAGTTGTCCTGATTTAGTTATCTAGAAAAAAAAAGAAACTGAAAAATCAATATCAAAAAAGTTAAACAAAAAATAAAGGAAGCTTTGGATCATGAGAATATTCAACAATTCCTGGCATTTTTCATAAGTCAATGTATTTTAATGGGAGGATAGAAGAAGAGGTAGATTTATCTAAGTTTTGCTAGATGCTCAGGCAAGTCACTAGAGGGAGTACTGAGTATCCAATGGTGTGAGAAAGCACTTGAGAATAGTCAGATTAAAGAGGAATGCAAGACACTGAGTACAATATCTTGTAAATAATGCCTTGTCCCAGGTGTAATAAAATAAGGTTGCTCTGGCCCAGTGGCTCAGTTTATTGGAGCATTGCCCCATACACTAAAAAGGTATGAATTTAATTCCCACTCCAGGTACATGTCTGGGTTGCAGCTTTAATCCCTGGTTAAGCCATATGCGGGAGGCAACCCATGGATGTTTCTCTCTCACATCAGTGTCTCTCCCTATCTCTTCCTTCCCTTCTCTCTAAAATCAATAAACATATCTTTGGTGAGGATTAAATAACAATAAAATAAGGTTAATATTTCTACACTTCCACACATTGGCCCATTTCTTGAGGAGTCTTTGTATAAGACTGCTTCCTTCAGGGGCTCTTTTTGGCTACTTTCCTAAGCTTTGGAGTCTGGTGCTTAACATAACCTCTATATTGTTGAGGGAATGATTAGGAATTACTGTGACATTCTGATGGACTTATCTATTAAGTAGACATGCATGGGAAAAAACAAACAAATTTGAATTTCTTCTTATAATAAAATATTTCACCCAGCTGGTGTAGCTCAGTGGTTGAGCATCGACCCATGAACCAGGAGGTCAGAGTTCAATTCCAATGGGGCACATGCCTGGGTTGTGGGCTCAATCCCCAGAAGAGAGCATGCTCTCTCATCATTGATGGTTCTATCTCTCCTCCCTTTCTCTCTTTTTTTTTTTCCTTTCTCTTAAATCAATAAAATGTATATATATAGAAATATGTCACCTTTATCTTCCCCTAAGATGATAAGAGCATTCATAATTAATTTATTTCCTTGACCCATGAATGATGAACATAGGGGATGAACCAAATGGTGTACTTGGTATCAATTTGCCAAGGTGTACGATTGCATTTAGAAAATTATTAGCATTTAGTATGCATCTTGTGTACATTAAATTATGTAAAGTACAAACACACACACACAGAGTAAGATAACTGGATGAGATTGTCTAAGATATATCAGCTTCTCTATGTTATATACTTGCCCCAGAAACACAAGGAGATGCAACTGCACTAGAAAGAGAAGATAGTTTCCAATAGAAATTATAAAATTGGTGAAAATTTCAGGCCGTAAGCCTGAATTTTTTTTTTAATTATATTGAGTGGTTTAACTCAGTCCAAAACACATTGTTTACACTGAGATTTTGAAGTGTGATAATTTGGGTTTTGCTTGAAAAACAAAACACAAAATACAAGGTATTTATTTTCTTGATTTCAGTGAAAACAAATAACTCTAGTGCATGCTTCCCCTGTGGGGTAAATACCTATGTGTGATTGTGTATAATTGAAACAGCAAAAATAAAGAAAACAAACAAAACATTAGTTCAATTCCAACATATGTCAACATTAACAAAACTATTTTTGTTATTGTATTGAAATATTTAATAGTCTGGTAAAAAAACAGTCTTTGTATTTCAATTGCCCTAACATTTTTATGGAACTATTTTCTCTACTAAATTCTCTCTTTTTTCCTAGCTGAAATGGGGTCCACAGGTGTCCTAGCGTCATTAGCATGTTGCTACTGCTGCGCATTTGTCCTTCTGTGACTACCATGCTGAGGACCCAATTTTTATTGTCACCTTCCCAGACCACTTAGACTGCCCCCAAATTCTTCAAACTGTTTCTCACCACCTGGTCTATTACTTTCAAAGTACTATCACAATCTGTAATTTGATGCCCATTTATTTCTTGCTTATCAATTGTCATCCTCACAGGAATGTAAACTCCCTGAGGAAAGATTTTTCTCTGTTCATGGTTGTAATGTCAGTATTTGGCACAGAGTAAGTACTCAGGAAATATTTGTAGGGATTAATATTGTTAGCCTCTGTCTTCCCCAGCCCTACGTAAACTGAGGCACTGAACTACTTTTCTGTTGGCTCAAATTCAACCAGATCCTGAGTCCATACAAGGTATACTCTGCAAATGTTTTTCACAACACTGATTAGTTTCTATAGTCCTCCTATCAGAGGTTCTATGACCAAAAAGTATACAGTTGGTGAGTTTCCATGGATTCAGAGTTTCACCCCCTCCCCATGTTTCCACCTCCCTCTAGTAGACTGTATACTCTCAGCCTTACAGTGTCTCAATGTCTACCACAGCTCACTTCCCGGGGGCCTGAAATATATCTAGCCTTTGGCATACCCTTTTTTGGAGTCTGGTCCTTACCTTTATTCAGAAACGGAATTATGAAAATAAAATTTTTCTGTCTTCCTGGGGTTCCATCTACAAGGAAATAAAATGAGGGAATTTAGAGTTTCATATGAATATACTTTCTAGAAAGTAAGATGAATTCAATAGTGAAACAAAATACTAGACAAGAAAAAGATACTATCTTTGGAAATCATTTAGTATTAAATTTACTTTCCATTTTGAACAATTTTAGGTACATACTTCCCAGCTTGTTAGGGATGAAATCAAGTCATTCCATTAGCCTTTCTGTGACTCTATGTATTGAGGCCGTAAGTGATCTAGACATAGTGCTTCCATAACAGTGGTGAAAAGTACTCAATCAGTTAACATTTAGACACTTATATCCCTAGGATCACTAGAGAAATGTTCCAACAAATATGACTTTCTTTATAAGACATATTTCTAGATAACAGAAACTAGAAGCCTTCTTTATCCATTATCCTGTTTCTTATATTCCAAGACTTATATTACTTTTTTTTTCTTCAGGAACCAAGACTTTTTTAAAAAAATATTTCAAGAAAAACAATTTTAAATATAATCATGTTACATGCAATAAACATTAATAATTCAAGAAAAATGATTTTAAGTATAATAATGTTACATGCACTAAACATTAATATTTCAAAAAATGATTTTAAATATGATAATGTTACATGCAATAAACACCAGTTATTCAAGAAAAACGATCTTACATATAATAGTATTACATGGA
>NW_006292334.1:2106031-2107891 GCF_000327345.1 Myotis davidii | reverse complement strand
CCGGACACACGAGAGCAGCGGTCGCCAGCGGGTGGTCCGTGAGGTCCGAAAGGTTGGCGATCGCGGCTCTAGAGTATTGGCATCGTCTCCAACAGGCTGTACCAATCTGAGCATGGATATGTATATATATGTATATATATATGTATATATATATAATTTTTTATTTACCTAATATACATTTACTAACCCACTCTTGTGTTGTAGGTATCACGGTAGACACTAGCGATAGTAACACATGGTTAATGCATAGTATATTTTATTAAAAATTAGATGAGACAAGGGGAATCTGAATTTATGTGCATACACACACACGAAAGCAGAGATAGAAGGTAACTAAAGAGTCTTGTACTTGTAAAAGTAAAGATCCTGGATGATCTGATCTATAGTACTCATCTCACTTTGGCAGAATAGGGCAATTTCCCATACTGCCACCTTTTTCTTTCTAGATTTCTAAATGTCTGCATCAGAATTTCTCTAATTTAGGTTTATTTCCAAAAAAATTTTTTGATGATGCACTATTTTCCTGGCACTGTTGTGCTAATTGGTTTCACATTTAAAACCTATATCTTATATAATAAAAGAATATGCAAATCAACCAAAGGGCGGAATGACCTGAAAGCCCACAGCCCCCCAGCAAGCACCCCCACCGTGATCAGGGGCGGGGTCGGCGGCAAACCTCCCACAGCCCCTCACTCCGGCCAGCCCCAATGGCCCTCATGAGGGTGGCCAGCTGTATCCCACCGGTGCAGGAATTCGTAATATTATTTGTTGAACTAAACTGAACAGTGCTTTCTGAATGTCAGATTCTGGGCTTGGTATCAAGGACACAAAGATCAATAGAACCTCATCTCTTCTAACAAAGAGCAAAGATGTCATAGGAGAGATAGATGAAAATAATAATACTGAAATATGTGATGTGGCCCATGGACAACAATTTGTTATAATTATGGAAGTTACATCAACAGATTTTAAATATGATAATGTTACATGCAATAAACCAGTCTCAATGCGGTCTCCACTCTCAGTCCTCGGGTATCAGGGTTCTCTTCTGCAAGTTTTCCATTCGATTTATTCCTTTTTTTACTCAGAAGCTCTGCTCATAGCTGTGTAATTACTAATTGGATGATACTGATCATTAATATCAACATTCTGAATTCATATCATTCCCATCTGCCTCTGCCTCTGCCTCTTGGTTCCCTGGTAGGAGCAAGTGTCCAGGAAAGGCAAAGAGGCACTTTACTTGTGGCCACTTCCTGTTTTCACGATGCGTCAGGTCTTAATCACAGGTGGCCCTTTTCCCGTTGAGTCTCGGAAATATCCTGAGGATAGCCATTAAAGTACTTGTTTCAAATCAATTGGAACTTTAATACGGAAAACTACCAGTTCATCCATGAGATATTCTATATCGTGGCCCCCCCGGACTCTTTGCCAGGTAGACCTCTTTATCTGGGAATGAGGGCAACAGGAAATAAACGCATCAGTTGATAAATGTCTCTGCTTTACTATACCTGTATTATATTAAGGCAACAAACCAAACCATAAAAGAAAGGATTGATTTATTTGAAGTTCTATGTACTGTTTAACTACTCAATCTAATTGCTATATAAATCCCTCCCATGGTGTTTTCATTGTAACACAAAGATTAAGATCTGTGAAGTGTAGCTTGTGTATCATTTATTTTCCATCAAGAATGAGCATAAATACATTAAGAACTAAAGGTGACACTGAATACATTGAAACAAAGATCATTAAGATTGACATACAGCTTTTGAAACTGATTCTTTCATGCAATTTGAAGTTCAGTTTCAAGACTCAATTTACCAGAATTGAGTGAACATAGAGCAAAATAATACCAGTGAA
>NW_006292334.1:2087963-2105950 GCF_000327345.1 Myotis davidii | reverse complement strand
AGCCCCTCACTCCTGCCAGCCCCAATGGCCCTCATGAGGGTGGCCAGCTGTATCCCACCGGTGCAGGAATTCGTAATATTATTTGTTGAACTAAACTGAACAGTGCTTTCTGAATGTCAGATTCTGGGCTTGGTATCAAGGACACAAAGATCAATAGAACCTCATCTCTTCTAACAAAGAGCAAAGATGTCATAGGAGAGATAGATGAAAATAATAATACTGAAATATGTGATGTGGCCCATGGACAACAATTTGTTATAATTATGGAAGTTACATCAACACTGAATTCATATCATTCCCATCTGCCTCTGCCTCTTGGTTACCTGGTAGGAGCAAGTGTCCAGGAAAGGTAACATAAACACAACATATAGAGGTGAAACCTCAGTTTAGCCTAGAGGCTCAGTGAAGTCTTCGAGAGAATAATTCATGAGTTAATTCTTAAAAAATAATCTGAATTCAGAGTGGTGAATATGGAGACCTATCTAGAATGATTAAGTTATTGTACTATTAACTAGTATATAGGACACAGGAAGAAGAGTAGATATTTGGTAAAGGTGAACTAGGACTTGGGAGGGGGGGATAGTTTGAGATAATGATTGGTTAATTTGTGGATTTGTTTGATTTTAGGTGCTTATTAAACACTGAATTGAATATAAGGAGAAGACAGTTAGATAATAAGTCTGATTTTAAAGAATAAGTCTGAGAGCCCTAGCTGGTTTAGCTCAGTGGAAAGAGCATCAGCTTGTAGACCAAAGGGTCCCAGGTTTGATTCTGGTCAGGGGCATGTACTTCGGTTGCACGCTCCTCCAGTCTCATGCAGGAGGCAACCAATCGGTGTGTTTCTGTCCCATCCTATATTTCTCTCTGTCTTTCTCTCTCTCTTCCACTCTCTCTAAAAATCAATGGAAAAATATCCTCAGGTGAGGATTAAAATTTTTTTTAAAAAAAGAATAAGTCTGAGTTGGAGATAGAATATGGGAAATCAAATCAAGTGAAGTAATCTTCCTATGGACATATATCTGGAAAGAGACAACATTTAACCTAAATCATACATATCTGGTTTGGAAGTTCAGGATCTTTCCAAAGAAGTTATATAATATAATCGTCTATTATGAGCTGCTATCCCATTCTAAATAGAAATTTAAAATAATCAGAAACCCTATTTTAAGTAGACATGTGTGAATATTAGGTTAGTGTATAAATCTATTTTTCTAGTTGTCTGCTTTCAAATAGATTCCTTGCTCAATACTGTACAAGATTTATTACATGAAGGTTTACCTGAGAGAACTTAGACGTACTGTTCCATTTTAGATAGAAGAATGTATTGCGACATAAAGACATCCATATAAGAGAGTTACTGAATCACTAAATTGAATCTCCAGATTCACTTAGTACAAGTTTGATTTGTCAACTTTTCTCCTTAAATTTTTTCAACAAGATTATTCCTGAACGTTTTCCAGTAATGGGGGAAACATTCTTCCCACTTCATTCTTGAGAAGTTCTTACTTCCCAAAGTTTTCTCATTCATTCATTTATTGCTTCATTTTATTGACATACTTTTTTATTTTTAACAGGAAAGGTGTTTTTTTAATATGTTTTTATTGATTTGAGAGAGCAGAGAGGCAGAGAGAAACATTGACAAGAGAGACTCATCAATAGACTGCCTCCTGAACACCCCTTCTCCCCCACGGGGTATCGAGCCGCAATAAGGGAATGTGCCCTAACTTGGAACCCAATGGCGACCTTTAGATGCATAGGACAATACCCAACCAACTGAGCCACAACAGCCAGGGCAAACTGACATACTTTTATAGAATATTATGTGGGTGCCAGGAATAAAGTACTGAACAAGTGAGACATGGTTGCTGCCTTTATAACTTTCAGCCTTTTGAAGGGCACATTGATAGATAAATAAATAAATCTGTATTATTACTGCTGTATAATAAATTATTCCCAAATTTGGTGACTCAAAACAACTTCAGTATTATTTTATTTTGAAATTATATATTAGTGTTATTTTGTTGTAGAATTAATAATTTTATACAACTAAATACTTAAATAAATACAATTAAACCAGGGGTAAGCTGACATGTTCCCACTCCCTATAAATACATATTAAAATAATTCTATTTCCCAGAGAAAGCAGAGGAGGACTCAAATATGGAGGATACACTTTATTACTGTATAGATTTTCTGTCAGAAAGTAAATAAACAGAAAAAAAATCTACTGGAATGGAACACATTCTGAATAACACACAGGAGAATATTGATTTTGTAAAATAAAATCAGCCTAATACAAGGAGGGAACAGGCTAAGATTAGGAAAGACTATAAAGAATATTTTAATGGCCAACTAAAAAATTGAGAGTGACTTGGCTATTTGATTCACCCAGAATTTGTTACATTGTGAGATGTATATATAAGATGAGAATATAATTTGGTTTTTATGTTACACATGGACATGTACTGCCCTTACTCTACTTTGAAAAAGGATATGTTGCCCCAGCTACATTTTGGCCAACATTTATCAGACCTTCACAGGAAATGTTCCAAACCTTCTCATGGGGTTGGCACAGCCTTTGTTGGGCTGAGATGGCAATTCGGCTTTTTCTTATTTTTTTTCCTAATCTTATTTCCTACTACTCTCCCTTTTTTTCCTTCACAGATGCTATTTTCTCCCCACAGATACTATTATGTAATAATTATCCTACACAAAACCTCCATCCTAGAATCTGCTTTTATAATTTTTAGTACCAGGAACATTCTAAAAAAAGAAAGTTATCTGATATAGTTTTGCAACTAAATAACTCACTATCCATATGTCAGTAGAGATATCATTACTGGTGGTAGGTAAAACACAGAAAGGCCCTGGCTAAAGGTGATCATTAAAGCAATCATTGATGGTAAGTTGGAATGATACACCAGTGGAGGGGTGTTGTCTAACTACCACAATCTTATCACATGTTTAAAAAGCATGGGGGATGGAAACTATTGCTAAACACCATTGCCACCCTAGAAAAAGATAGAACATTATGGACGATCAGCAAGTAATTGAAAAACAAGTATTTGCAGTCATTGGGCTCTCTGGTAGCTGACAAAGAAGCCCTCATCACCTGTAGCAGGAGGACATGGAAAACTGAGGACAAGGACCAAGACTTAATAGACTTGGATTAGCTCTAGAAAAAGTTAAAGCCCAACACAGGCAGCTCTTTTATGCCAAAATCCTGGCCCTGGATTGAAAATAAATAGAATTTTGATACTTTGGATGGACACATATAGGTACATGCCCTTGAAAATGTTACATATTCAGAATCCTTTAAAATCACTTGGCCTGCAGAAGTTATCCACCCCTCAATATTAACAGTTAAAATCCCCCTTTGCTTAAAAAAAATACAGAGGCCTCTCTGCCTCAAAATAACATGTCACATACACACACACACACACACACACACACCCTAGAATTCACCCCATCTAGTCACTAGGCCTATAACATGACCTAGTGAAGACATCTGGGACTGATAAGATAAGAAAGGGATTCAATCTGAGCAGGGGTACCGAATGGGCATGCGCTTCAGGAGCCAGAGGAGTAGGAGAGGAGTAGATTTCAAAAGTGCTGAATCAAAAGTTTAATGCATAAAATTGGATATGTGTGAGGCATAAATTAGAAGCATATGGCAAAAATAAAATACTTAACACCCTGACAAAGACTCCAAAAATGCTGCTAATTGACTAGTAGGATGGCTCCTACAAGCATGGACAAAGCAATGGCTCATGTTATTCAAAGTCGAAATGTCAAGAATACCACAAACTACCAACTTGTAGCCTCAGTTGCAGCCTCTGTGCCAGATGCATTTTCTATAGAGTAATTAACACAGACGCGGGTTCCTTGCATGCTATCAGGCTGTTGATTTAGTAAATGGATACTTCCATTTGCAAAGGACAATTAGATATCTTTTCATTTACATGGAAGGGGCAATAATATACATTTATCATTTTCTTCAAAAGCTACATTAACTATAGTTCTCTGTCATAATATAGTCTAAAGAGATCAGGTGTGTCTTTATAATTCCCATAAAAAACATTGATGCACCACATTGATGATATGGTTATTGAGTTGGATGAACAAAATGTTGTTAGCCTTTAGAGAGGCAAATGTGCTTAAGAGAATGAAGTTAAACCCTATAAACATTCAGGGGCTTATCACGTCTGTAAAAGTTTTAGGAATCCAGTAATCACAGTCCTTTCAAAATAAAATATGAGTGATTACATTTTTTTTCCTTCCTACCATGCTGAAGAAAACACAACACAACTTAGACCGCCATCTTTGAGTTGGATCTAGAGCAAGAATGGGCACTCCACCAAGTTCAGGTTTTAGGTTTAGCAGTGCTACCACAGGGACCATATTATCCAGTAGATCATATTATACTAAGATCCAGAAGATCCTATGGTATTGTTGATAGGAAAAGATTCAGAGAAAAAATTACAATGCAAGCTCCTAGAATTCTGAAAATAGGATTTGTCATCCACAGTGGTGATTAAGACATAGTTTGAAAAACAGCATGTAGCATGTTACTGGGCTCTGGTAGAAATGGAACATACAACTATGAGAGACCAACTGAACATCTCTCTGAAATATCCCATCTTGTGCTGTTTCTATCAGCCTTTCAAGTCATAAAACTAGGCAGAGGTACTAGCAATTAAATGAAATGACCTAGCTAGATCAAGCATTAGCATGTGTTATGAACTATGTTCCTGTAAAATTCACATTAAAGTCATAATTCCCAGTGCCTCAGAATGTGACTATATTTGGAGATATGGCCTTTAAAGAGGTAATTAAGGTAAATGAGCTTTTATGTGTGGGACCTAACCCAATATGAATAGTATGCTTTCAAGAAAAGAAGATTAGGAGCCAGACACACACAGAGGGAAGACCATGTGAAAACGCCCAGAAGCAGATGGCCATCTACAAGTCAAGCCAAGGAAAGAGGCCTTCAGAAAAAACTAACCCTGATGACACCTTCCTCTTGGAAATCTACCTGGGAAGAAATAAACTATTGTTAAGCCACTCCGTGTGTGGGATTTTGTGATGATAGTCCTAATAAGTTAATACGGCATGAACGGAGGGCATAAGTAAGCTGCTTACAGTTTAACAGTGGTCCTCCTCTAACTCACACCCATGTCCATATGGAGGATCCTGTATATCATCCTTCCTAATAGACACTTCATTGTCATTCACGTAACTTGTATTTTGGGGGCAGTCATGTAAAATGTCTGACTCATATTTAGCGATAGGGAGGCAATAGAATATGAATAAGAGTATGGTCTTTGCAATCAGATGGGCCCAGGACCAGGTTCATGTCTTGTTTTTGTCACTTACCACTTTGAGACTTAATTTCTTCATTTGTAGAATTGAGTTAAATAAGAGTAATCACACTCTCGAGTGGCCATAAGAATGAAATGGGTCTAGTGTATATAGATAGCTTCCCACGTACTTGACAGTTAATAATCATATTATCATTATATTACATATAAATGATCATATTTTCACCACATATGCATGTGCATACATAGATGCATACACATATATTCACATATAAACATAGAAACACACACATTTCCCTTTACATAAGTCCCAGTAAAATCTTTGCATTTGGCATAAATTTTATCTAGTAAAATGATGACATTAGATCTGGTATTTCAGCCTGTCAAGATCTTTTTTACTCCATCTATGTATGCCATCTAACAAGCCCACAATTTCTTCCAACTTCATATCAAACCCAAACTTGGTAAATGTGTCATCTTAATCCTTGAGAGAATAAATTATTGTTTAGTAAGCAGGTCTCTGGTCTTTTTTCCCTTCTATTACATATTCTAATTATTGATTGTTCAATTTTATTACTAAAAAGTTAACTGTTATAAGGAATCAAAGTTTTGAGGCCATAAATACATTTTGGACTCATGTTATTTCTCTTACTCTTTTTTACTTTCCCTCTTCTCTAAAATTCAGAGAATTTTCTATTCTCATAGCCCAATTCTAATTTCAGACAGAGGCACATTTCTGTGAACTGTGAAGATATTCTTCAGCGAGGAGACAGACCGCTGTTTGTCATTTTTCTATCCAACCTTAGCTTTTAGTCTACCTTTTAAATACTAGGTGGCAAAAACATTCTGTGAAAGACCTGGTAGTAAAATTAACAGTTTCCTCCAATGTTTAAACTACCCAGGGGAATTTCCTGCTAACACATAGTTCTATGACAAAATCATTACAGAAAAATAAATAATGACATGGGTCAAAAAAAATGTCAGACTGCTTGAAAGCTACCTAAACAGCCTTTACATCTCACGGATTTTTGTGCACTTGGTCCCAGGCCTGTCAATCTGTTAAGTTACTGATGCTTCACGCTATGAGGTCAGAGTTATAATTTCTCACACAGTTGTGCCAAATAGCCCAGAAAAGCCTGTAGCATTTGGCCCACAAAACACTTCCCAAAAGAGTTGACGATTCGTGTACAGACAATAGGGAATACATGGGACCTGCAATGATTAAATACTGAGATATTTTTGAACCACTGTCTACAATTTATCAAACTTTATTTTTAAGTCTAAAAAGTCTTAGGGTACAAGCAGGCAGGCAATAATCATAGTAATAGTGTCTGAAGTCTTAAATAACCTACATTGTATGTTGCTTCTACCTTTTATGAAGCATTTAGTTCACAGTTATATGTGTTAGAAGCAGCAAAGGATTTTATCAATTATAACACAGAAGTCAAGGGGGACATTTTCTCTGTGTCTGAGGATTTTATAATACCAGGTTTTCCTCCAGAGCTATGTAAATACAAGAAAATGTTTTCTGTTTCATCAGGCCTTTAACACAAACTGGGGCTACCATTACAAAAACAAAACAAAACAAAAAAAACAACAACACTAAAGATTTTAAACAATTACTTCTTAATCCAATTAATTATATTCTGTCTATGTCTTTATGGTTTTAACATAAATTACTGTATGTTACTTGATCACTGCCTGTTTTTTAAACATGATTTTTAGAGAAACCTAAGTTACATTAGTTTACACAAGAAATTCCTTCAATGGAAACTAGAATGGTTCAGAGAATTAAGCAATGACTTCAGTAACTAACTGGTGAGAAATAATATCCATTGCTGGCCAAAATTAAGTAACAGGAATTAGATTTAATGGCCTGTATATAAGCAAACAAACAATAAAATTATACTGAATGTATATATAGAAAATAACAGTTTTCAAGGCAATGGGTATCAGACAACTGAAGATAATTATTTCTGAGATCGAAAACTAATGAGGTAAGTCTTATGACTGCTCCAGGTCATTGTCTTGACAAGATTTCTAGTTTCACTGCAGTCAGAGGGACTTAAGGCAGAGCCAACATACTCCCTACATTGAAGAATTGGTAGTCTAGGACTATCTAGGGTGTGCAGAACAGAATACTGGAGAGAAAAAAGTCCAGAGACTGGTGGAGCATCTGTCATTCTATTCAGCAAAGTACTGATTGGTACAAGTATGTGAGAAAACTATCCAAGGTTGGGAAAGAAATATGTGAGATAATTAGGTCAGACAGTGCCTATCCCTCACAAAGGGCCAGGAATAGGGCCTGTTCCAATCAGCTAAAATGAAACTTCCTATGAGTCATGGGGCACGGAGTAGAGCGCCCGGAGGTGTGTCACAGTAGTGAGGACTATTTGGCCCTACACTTAAGTGCTGCTCTGATCCCACCAAACAGATCTCAAAAGCAAGACCCCAACGGATCAACTATGTCCAAGTACCTTAAGAAAGTCCCAAACCAAAGTTCAAAAGTACATAAAAAGATACAAAAATATTCATCTGCAATAAGGTAACAATCACAATGACTGGCATCCTATCAAAGATTTTTAGACTTGCAAAGAAGTAGGAAAATATGATCCATTATGAAGGCAAAAATTAATCAGAACTGAACTAGAACTGACTCGGATATTAAAATGAGCAGACAAGGCTATTAGAATATTTATTATAACTGTATTCCATTTGTTCAAAAGTTAAATAGTTACATAAAGGATGTAAATCACTATAACGTTGTGATGAAGAATACACTGGTGAGGGTTGATGGCAAGTTAGACATTGGAGGAGAAAAGATTAGTGAAACTGAAGACAGCAAACTCAGAGAGAAAAAAGGGAGTTAAAAAAATGAAACAAGCCCAATCGGCATGGCTTAGTGGTTGAGCATTAATCTATGAACAAGAGGTCATGGTTTGATTCCCGGTCAGGGCACATGCCCGGGTTTTGGGCTTGATCCCCAGTGTGGGGTGTGCAGGAGGAAGCTGATCAATGACCCTCTCTCATCATTGATATTTCTATCTCTCTCTAAAAAGAAACAAACATACAAAAAAGAAAAGATTATCAGCGAGCTGTAGGGCAATACCAGACAACCAAATAAACTTGTAACAGGATTCTTTGAAGGAGGGGGAGGAAAAAAAAGCTTTGAAAAATTTCAAATTTGATACAAATTACAAATGCAGAAATTTAAGATGTTCAAAAAACCCCATGCACAAAAAATATGAAGAAATAATTTCCACCATTTGGCTATTGAGGACATTGCTGCTGTGATAATGCATACACACGCACTTGTTTGAGTAACTATTTTTTTCTATACACGTGTTCATAGCAGCACTGTTTTCCATAGCCAAAGGTGGAAATATCCCAAATGTCCATCAATGAATCAAGAGCTAAACAAACTTGGTATGTACATGAGTGAATATTATTTACCCATAAAAAGAGAATAAAATATAATACCTGGATAAACCTCTAAAATACTATGCTAAGTGAAAGAAGCAAGACGCAAAAGGACAAATATATGATTCCACTCCTATAAAATATCTAGGATAGGCAAGTTCATAGAAACAGAGAGTAGGGTAGAGATTCCCAGAGGCTGGGTAGAGTGAGGGGAGGAGTGGAGAGTTACTGCTTAATGAATAAGGGATTTTACTTTGGAGTGATAGAAATATTTTTAAACTAGATAGAGATGGTGATTTATGAATATACTAAATGCCACTGAATTATTTACTTTTAATTATTATTTTCATATAAATTTCACCTCAGTACATTTTTAAAATAAAGAAAAATTTAACATTTAAAAATAAAGATGTACTAAAGCTGCAAGAATGTATCACTAGAAAACATTCACTACAAAAAAAATATTAAGGATAGTCTTTTAGGCAGAAATAAAATGATACCTGTTGGAAATATGCATCTACAAGAGGAATAAAATGCACCAGATATGTTAAGTGCTACATGGGCAAATATATAGAAGATTTTTCTTATTATAAATGATAGGAAGTTCAGAAATAAAGTTGGGTCTCGGGGACAACATCAACCAGGCATTCAAATGTTTCCTGATTTGGTGTCTCCCCTCTGCTTCACTCAATATGTTAACTTCCCCTTTCGTCACTGATGTCATAATAATTTTCATGAGCAAGCAACCATCAATTATATTCTATGTTATGACTAGCACATAATAAAAGTTAGCTAATAATCTCTCACCCAGTTAGTAGCATTAGGAAATCAGGTATTCTACAGAAATGCAGCTTCTAGATAACTGAATTTTACACATTCATCATTTTTAAATTCCACATTCATCATGTTTAAATTCTAATCATTATACATGGAAATCTCTTAGGGATTTACTTTCATTTTCCACATTAATATTTTAATATCAAAACAATGTATGCAATAAAAGTAGCTCAGGATGATAATTATGAATATTTAATTGTCTTACCAAAGGGTTATTAAAGTTTAAAGAATTATTTGCCCCCACACTAAATGGTTCTATAATGAGTTGTTTTAGGTTCTTGGATTTGTCTTTATTTTATCTTTTGTTCTGAGCTGTGGTATAAGGCTCCCATACAATGGAAATGAGAAAGGTCTTCCCTTATGAAGTTCTTCTGTTTGATGGAAGCCCAAGTCATGTCCCTAGCTACACACCCTGCAATGTATCAGTAAGTATGTACTAAGTGCCTCCTTTACACAGTTTTTTTCTAATAAATAGCACACGTATATGCCCCTGAATATGTTCTTATGCTGCTCATGATAAAGGTAAGGCAGTCAAGGCCTAGTTTTTCAAAGTGAGACCTCATAAACAATGATCAAAACACTCGAGGCATGTGCAGTTCAGGAGACCAGACTATTTGGACAACACAGAAGCAGGGTCAGAAAAAGAGAATTTAGCACGTGAGGATGATATTGATCACTGAGTCTGGTTTCTTGTTGAGTTCACAATTGGAATGAAATACAATGTAGCTACGCCCGGCCAGTGTAGCTCAGTGGTTGAGCATTGACCTATGAACCAAGAAGTCATGGTTCAATTCCCCGTCAAGGCACATGCCCCGATTGTGTGCTCAATCCCTAGTATGGGGCGTGTAGGAGACAGCTGATCAGTGATTCTCTCTCATTGATGTCAATCCCTTAGGAGGAGACCGGCATTCTAGCTAAAACATGCCAATGAGATGCTAAAAAGGTATGTGGGAAATAAATGAAATGGTTAATGAAAAGCCTGTGTGACTGTTCCAGAAATCATCCATGAGCCTGGGAAGGCAGGGCCTCCTTAAATGTGGCAGATTTATGGAAATATTTAAATAGGAGTTTAAATAAAATGGATGAATTGAGAACCACAGATGCTAACTTTCCTAAAACCTGTCAGAAAAAATAAAATATCCTGCCCAGAAAGCCTTAGAGAAAAGTGTCACATCTGAAAAGAAGTCAGTCTAGGCTCACCCTTAATTAAGTACTTCCATTTATTTTTAGACAGCAAAAAAAGTAAGTATGGTAGATAGTGTTCCAGTGAGAGAATCTAATGTGAGAGAGGCAGGGGGCAAGCCACTTTTGAGAACAAGAGGGGGAAACAAAATAATAACTAAAGAACTTTAGCAATTGGTGAACAATCAGAATTTTCCAGGGAACTTCAAAGAACATCAACTAGAGAGAGTACCACCCAACTTTGGAAAGAGAGCATGTCTTTTGAAATTCTTTGAAAATCAGTGATTCCCATCATTCTGTTATTGTTGAATCCACATTTTGGTTTGAAAACTTAAATTCGCCTGAAAACTTGTTTGGAAATCACATGGAATGATCAACTCTCCCCATTAGTGAACTCTTGTTTTAAGAGCTGGTCGGACTCTGGAAGGACTATGTATACTCATCCAGATGGTGGATGTGAGGGCATAATCCAAGATGACAGCATAGGGCAGTGGGAGGAGCCGTTTACATCAATTTTAAAACCTCCTATTCAACTATCAAAAAATAATGTAATAATTATTGTCCTTGCCCAGAGCCCCAGTGAAGATCAAATTCTTCCCTAAAGAGTGGCTGAGGACCAGCTCTTCTATTCCTGATTTGGGACCCCAATTTAGGGACATAGATAATGACCTACTCATATAAATGAATTGTAACCACTCAAGATTGCTTTTAAGCAAGAGGCATTTGCCAGCCCCTGAATCACATAAATGCCCAAGAGACTTGTCCCAAAATCAGGAAGAATTCTGTGATAAGAGTATTGAACAGATGAGTGGTAAGGTAGAAGCAACTTTGGAAGCTGAATGGGTACCACATAATTAAAAACATACAAGCCACCTTAAATATAGGTTGTTTATATTGTTTCTCACATTCTTGATTGATACAATTTGTGAAAATAAAGTCTCTGGCTCTGGAAAAGTACTTGGTTTAGTTCCAATTAAAATAATGTCTTTTCCTTCCCTACAACTGCTTAGGATGGTACAGAACTTTGAAAAAAACTATAAAGTTTTACATAGTGTGAATAGAAGAAAGCATTGTCGGGCTGTAGCTAAGACTTAAAAATGCTGGCATATGGAGCAGGCAACACTCCACCCACAGAGTCATGTGTATGTGTATATGTGTAAGTTCGTACATAAATGAGCCATATACACTTAAATGTTATAAAAAGCTCATAAAAAACCTGAAAGATTCTTAGAGATATTATAGAAAGTTCAAAGAGTTCCTAAGTGTCCAGAATGCTTGCATGTATTATAGAGGTGTCCAACCACATTCTCTGATTTACATATAAGGCAAGATGTCCGTGAAAAAATTACTCCATTTATTCATTCATTCCATAATTCAATAAAGTTTCTGCTGTTGACTGAAGCATTCTCCCCAGCACCAACTTTACAGTTGAAGACCCAACCCTCAAAATGACTGTGTTTGGAGATAGGAATTAAAGTTAAATTATGCCATAAGGGTAGGGTCCTAATCTGATAGGACCAGTGACCTGCTAAGAAGAGGAAGTGAGAAAATTCTCTCTCTCTCTCTCTCTCTCTCTCTCTCTCTCTCTCTCTCTCTCTCTCTCTCTCTCACCCTCCCTCTTTCCTTGCCTTCCTCCCTCTCTTTTTCTCTGTTGATTCCCTATGCATTCACTGAGGAAAGGTCATGTGAGCACAAGGCAAGAAGGTAGTTATCTGAAAGCCAGGAAGAGGGCCCTCATCCAAACCAATCATGCTGGCACCCTTATATTCATGTCCTAGCCTCCAGAACTGCCTAATAATAAATTTCTGTTTAAGCCATCTAGACTATAGAATTTTGTCTGGTAGTCTGAGCAAGCCTAAGATAGTCATTATTTTTGACAAGTTTGCATTGCAAAAAATAAAGAGCAAGGAAGAGTTCAAAGAGTCACCAAATCATGCTCTTTATATGGCCATAAGTACTCAAAGAAAAATTAAGCAGAAAAAAGGTGAAAAATAATGAGGCATGGTATTTTATAATGTACCAATGAATGCCTTTTTTTATAAGGTAAAAACTAAGTGAAGAGTGAAAGATAGTGAATGGAAGAAAACATGGAACAAGTCATATCAGTATCTGAGACAGAACATTACAGAACGAAGCCATAAGGCTCTGAGGTGGGAGCATGATGGCAGTTTTGAGGGCAGCAAGGAGGCTACTGTGTCTATAGTAGAGTGGGTAAAGGATGATAGTCACTGAAGTAGCTGGGGTCACCAAGAGACTTGCAAGCCATAACGAGTAGTTTGAATTTTATTTGAGTGAGATGGGGAGTTTTGGAGAAATCACTTGATCTGACAAAAGTTAAAACCCTCTAGCTGCTACATAGAAAACTGATAGTAGAGAGGGAAGGATAAAGGCAGAAAGAGCAGTTAGAAGCCTAATACATTTGTCCAGGTGATAAAAGATGCTGACTTGGATCAGTATAACAGTATTCTATGGGGGTGGTAAGAAGTAGTTGAATTCTGAAAATATTTCAAAGGAAAAGTCAAGATGATTTGCTGAAAGATTAAATAAATACAAGGGTATAAAAGAGCCAGACATAAATAAATTTATCTGATTAAGTGATACAGAGAAGATTGTGAAATAAATGGAGGTCAGAGTGCCTCCCAGAGAATCACTTAAAATGAATAAGGTGTCTATTCCAGTGGGTCATTTTATGAATGAATTTCTGGCATTTAAAGTGAACTATTGTTCCTGTACATTGTGAAGGTGAAGCTTTGTTTGTCCACTTCATTCCATCCCCTTCTGAAATAAAAGAGGAGAACTGGATATTGGGAGACATGAAAAACCAAGAATATTCAGATCAAAGAAACAGAGAGAATAGATACGCCATTCTCCAAGAAGCATTGGAGGTTGATAACTTGGCAACACCTATGTAAATACCAGAGTGGAATATTTGAAATGTCAATGAGGTATTTAAGAGAAGCATATGGGTAGTGGGCTATAGATAATAACACAATTGGCAGTCAAGAGGAGACAACAAGTGGTATGGACAAAATATGAGATAGAGAAAATAGACTGTCTAATATGACAGATGCCCCAAGAGTGTTAGGAAACCGAAGAGAACAAGTAAGCAAGATGGTAAAATGCTAAACAGCCTAGCAGAGAGATTACTGAACTTCAGATAAAATCCTGATGATATCAAAGAGGCCTCATATACTTACCCTCATTCTTCAGGCTCCTGGTGAAAACAAATAATTGGCCCAGCTGAGTGCTCAGTTGGTTGGAGCATCATCCCATACACCAAAAAGGTTGTGGGCTCAATCCCTGATCAGGGTGCGTATGAGAAGCAATCAATTGATGCTTCTCTCTCACATTGATCTCTCTCTCTCTCTCCATCTCTCTCTCTCCCTCTCTCCTCCCCACCCCTCAAGTAAGGATTCGGGGGGCAGGAGTGGAGAAAGGATAGCATTCTTTAAAAGAAATACAAACAAGTAATTGATAAGAGCTGAGTGTTTAACACTTGGAGGATGAGAGTCACAAAATCTTCAGTAGAGGACACATTGGAAAGAATTTTAGATGGGACTCATAAATTCGTGGAAAGATCACTAGTTATAGTTAGTATATAGCTTAACGTCATTTAGAGAAAAGACGTAAAAGATATCCATTAAGTGGATGGTTAGATGAGCAGGTGAATAGGTCAATGGAAGGGTTGATACATACTCAGAAGCTGGTCAGATCAAAATAATAATATATCTGATACTGATACACATAGATATATAGATATATATAGATATTATTATACCTCAGATGAAGATAGGAAGATATTAATTTTTTTCAATTTCACCCATCTTGTGCTGTTCAATTTGCACATATAACCATTATTTACAATATTGTTTAGGTAAGATAAAGGAAACTGCAATTATTACAGGTGAGGAGAAAATGTCTAATTTGTAGGGCAAGTTTATGTCATGAGAGGAGACTAAAATAATATAATTTAGTGCAATCTAATAGGTAAATATATCCATGTTTTAGAAATGGTGAGTGTACATGACTGTGTGTTCATTTGGATGCATAGGTCTTACTGTATTTTGAGTTGTGTTAACCTATTTGTGAAAATATACTACAAAAGACCCCAACCCATCAAGGACTCCAAATAGTTAAAGCAACATTGTGAAAGAACAAAGCTGGAGGAATCATACTTTGTTCTTTCAACTATATTACAAAGCCATAGTATTAAAAATAGCACGGTATTGGCATAATAACAGAAACATAGGTTAATGGAGCAGAGTCAAGTGCCCAGAAATAAACACAGTGTATATGTTCAATTAATTAATGACAAATGCGCCAAAAATATACAATGGTAAAAGGATAGTCTTCAATAAATGGTGTTAGAAAAACTGAACAGGACATGCAAAAGAATAAAGTTGGACCTCTGTCTTATACCCTATACTAAAATCAACTCCAAATAGATTCATTACTTGAATGTAAAACCTGAAACCATAAAATTCCTAGAAGAAAATCTAGGAGGTAAGCTTCTTGATATAAGTCATGACAATGATTTTTTTGGATTTGGCACCAAATCAAAGGCAAAAAAAGCAAAATAAACAATTGGGATTAAATCAAACTAAAAAGCATCTATACAGAAAAGTAAACCATCAACAAAATGAAAAGGCAACCTACTGAATGGGAGAAAATATTGGAAAATCATGTGTCTAACAGGGAGTTAATATCTAAAATACATAAACTAATAAAAATCAATAGCAAATAAATAAACAATCCAAATTTAAAAATGGGTAGAGAGAATAAGTAGATATTTTTCCAATAAAGACATATAAATGGCCAATATGGAAAAGTGCTCAACATCACTAGTCATTATAGAAATGCAAATCAAAGCCACAGTGAGATGAGAACTGTTAGAATGTCTATTATAAAAAAGACAAGAGATGCATGCTAGCAAGGATATGGAGGAAAGGGAGCCCTGACATGCTGTTAATGGGAATGCAAATTAGTACAGAAACTATGGAAAACAGTATGAAATTTCTTCAACAACTTAAAAATAATACTAGAATGTAATCCAGCAATCCCATTCTGGGTATATATTCTAAACAAACAAACAAAATCCACAATCACTATGTCAAAGAAATAACTGCACTCTCATATTTATTGCAGCATTATTTACAATAGCCAAAACATGAGAACAACCTAAGTTTCCATTGATGAATGAATGGATAAAGAAAATGTGGTGGATATATACAATGAAATATTATTCAGCTCTAAAAATAAAGAAATCCTGCCATTGTGGCATCATGGGTGGACCTTGAGGGCATTATACTATGTGAAATGTGAGACAGAGAATGACAAATACTGTATGATCTTACTTATATGTGAAATCTAAAAAAATCAAACTCATAGGTATAGAAAACAGTTGATGGTTGTCTAAAGCTGGGGGTGGGTTAAATGGATGAAGAGGGTCAAAGGTACAAACTTTCAGTTATAAGCTAATAAGTCATGAGTTGTAATGTACAGCATCATGACTATAGTTAATCAGTACATTTGAAAGTTGCTAAGAGAGTAGATCTTAAAAGATCTCATCACACACAAAAAACATTGTAACTATGTGAGATGATGGAGGTAGACTAAACCTATTGTGGTAGTCATTTTGCAATATGTGCACATATTAAAACACTATGTTGTATGTCTGGCTAGTGTGGCTCAATGGTTAAGCATTGGCCTATGAACGAGGAGGTCACTGTTTGATTCCAGGTTAGGGCACATGAACAGGTTGTGGGCTCAATTCCCAGTAGGGAGCATTCAAAAAGCAGCTGATTAATGATTCTCTCTTATCATTGATGTTTCTATCTCTTTCTCTCCCTTCCTCTCTGAAATCAATACATATTTTTAAAAAAACCACTATGTTGTATACTTAAAACAAATATTATGTTATATGTTAATTATATCTCAACAAAACTGGAAAATGTTTAAAACAAATTACATTTTTCTTTGTTACATTAGGTCTCAACCTTAAAGATTTGCCTTTGTATCTGAGTTTCTAGGTTCTAGGTCAGACAATATAGAAAAGGACTTTCCTTACTAAATTATTAAAATAAGGGAGAGGATCATCTTTGCTTTCATTGGTGCATTTGTAAATCTTTTTTCCCCTGCTACCTACCATCTATAGGTGCATCAGATCAAAAAAAAAAAAAAATTCTGAGTTAATTACTCTCATCCTCATTACACATACTGTTAATAGCTCTTATTTAGCAATTCTTTCACTTATTCTAAGGAAGTAAAATAACTCCTAAAAAAAAAAAGTCTCTCTGACAAATTTGGGAATGCGTAAAATTTTGCAAACCGAAAAAAAAGATTTAAAATAACTTGCAAATGTATTTTTTTGTCAAAAGGGGCATATAAAATGGAATACACAGGTTAGTCATTAAAATAATTACTCTTAGGCTTAAGAGGGCATCTGCCATGGCTCTGACTGCAGGAGAATAAGGCAGTCCTGGCCTGCTCTCATTCAAGAGTGTGGCCTCATTAGCCCAAATTCACTGAATGGGACTTTGAGAACCCTTCTCAAAAGAACGAGATACTGTCTTCAAGTTGAGGCTAATGAGGGACAATATACATTTACAGAATCTTGAGTTTCTTATACAGCTCCTGTTGACAGTGAAGAATTAAAGCAAGAAGATACACTGTTCCCAAAATCTTAACAAAAAGAAGTAGAGAATTAGACACCTCTCCTGGATACTGAATTTATAATGCATTCCAGTGCTGACATCTTGCTGAAAAGTAGAAGGCAAGAGAGGTGGATGTTCATTTTATATGGCAAGAGAAAAAAAGGCAATAAATCATAATGTTTGCATTTGCCAAGACTTCATTTCAGTGGTTTCTCTGTGAGTTATACATGCTTTTACATAACACTAGGTGGCAAGCATTCAAATGCTCATAACTTTCATATTTTGAGGAGCTGCATTACAAGTTCACTTGAGTTTATTCAATGAGGTATTTAGCATTTTGAATTTGTGAACCATTAACTTGTTTATGGCCTGGGCTAACTGACAAATTTAGTAGTAAAGAAATAATGGTTTTGTCCTATCTAATAATAGAGAAACATGGTAATTAACCATAACTTTGCTACCCTTCCCATTGGCTAATCAGCGAGATATGCAAATTAACTACCAGCCAAGATGGCGGCCGGCAGCCAGGCAGCTGAAGCGAACAGGAGGCTTGCTTGCTCCAGTGATGGAGGAA
>NW_006292334.1:2060134-2087394 GCF_000327345.1 Myotis davidii | reverse complement strand
GAAGTGAAAAGTTACACAGGTGGGGAGGCAGTTGGTCTATGTGAAACCCATCTGTGTTTGCTAACTAGTGGTTATAGAAATTAGGCTCCCCCTCAACCCCCGCCCAGGAGACGGAGACAGGCCCTACCTTCAGGTGCTGGCTGAAACAAACAGTAGATTCTTTCCACAGCCTTGAGTTTTCTCAGGCAGGCATCGTAAGGAGGGCCAGGATCGTCCTAGGAAAGTAGCCTTTTGCTCTTAGACACTGTTACTGTTTGCTCATGCCTTTACATGTCCAAAGTTGAGGCTTAATGGAGAAGATGATTCAAAGGACAGTGGCTAGATTTTGGTCAAAGAGAGAATCTTTGTTAATGTATAATAATAAAAGCATAATATGCTAATTAAACCAGACAGCCGAACGACCTTCCGGACGTCATTCCAGATGAAGCTGTGGTGGCGGGGGCCACGTCCTTCCAGATGTCCTTCCAGATGAAGCTGTGGTGGTGGGGGCCAAGGCAAAGGCAGTTAGGGGAGATCAGGCAGGCAGGCGAGCAGTTAGGAGCGGTCAGGCAGGCAGGCGAGCGGTTAGGAGCTAGTGGTCCCGGATTGCAAGAGGGATATCCAACTGCTGGTTTAGGCCCGATCCCCAGGACATCCCCCAAGGGGTCCCAGATTGAAGAGGGTGCAGGCCAGGCTGAGGGACCCCCTCCCCAGCATGAATTTCATGCACTGGGCCTCTAGTTTTACATAATGCTAGATTTCCAGTTGGCAAAAGAAATGTTTGTGTCCATGATGCCAAAGATGTATTAAGTACTTTTTTTCCCCAAAAAATTTCCTGAAAGTTATGGAACCAGGTAAACACAATTTTAAAATTAGCTTGATTAGCTTCAATTTATTAAATAATTGAAGGTTTCAAGATCAATTTTACACTATTGTAGAAAATGTCTACAGTTGCTGTTATTTCATTTTTGGCCTTTTAAGTAAATAACATGGATAATTCATAAGACAATTTGAAAAAAAATTAAAAAGTTGAGTGGATATCAAGTAAATGATTAATAAAATTATTACAGATTGTGATAGGTCTAATTAGGAAATAGTCTGATATGACAATCGAAAGTGAGGATAAGGAAGAAAGGTAAATATCAACTGAGTAGTCTCACAAGCAATTTTGGAAAGTGTTTTGAATTAAGCACTTTCTGACTTTGCCATAGGTGCTCCATGCCGTCTTCCGCATATTGGACCAAAATCCCTGGCACCATAACACCACTGAAGTAAATGCCCTTCCTTCATCACAGTCTCCATGCTGTGTGCTTTAGTTTTGGTTTGATTTTGTTTAAAAATAAACCAAGATTAATTTAGTACTTAAGTAAAATTCATGCAAGGATCCCAAAGACTCAAACTTAATTTTGTAATTATAAATGTTAGAGTCAAAGAAGCCTTTAGGTTCATGTGAGAATAAAAATTAACTGCTTCAAGGGATACTGTTCATATCTGTTCTAAAAGAATTATTTATTGACAAACCTTTGATGCAATTTCATAGAATTGCATGTTTGGGCATTAGCTTTTTTTTCAGTAAACAATACCTTAAATGCTAAAGTCATGGATTTAGAATAAGTCATATAAAGATTTATTAGTTTTTTTGAAAGATGTTTTAACCATCCATTATCTACAGAGTGAGAAAAAAAACAGTGAGTTATTAACTAGAAAGTTCAATAGTTTATTGTAACTTCCTATCTGTCACCCACTGCTCAACTTCAGCATAAGATTAAAGTGAAGGGTTTGGAGGTTCAATCATCTTAAAGATCAAAACTTTTTTTTTTCAAAATATAACATACAGATGTTAAAAACAGTAAGTACTTTCCTTAATGTTAAAGGAAAAGATAATATTTGACCAATGAAGTTCAAGGGGCAAACTCACGTTAAAATGACTAGCTGATAGAAGTTAACTTCACTCCTTTTCATGTCTAATGGCTCTTTAACATTCGGAAATTTAAGTGCTGGGTTTAGAAAAAAAACAAAAAAGAACTTTAAAAGGTGTTAACTTCATCTTGTGCCCATAAAAGAAAAGATGTTTAATTAAGCCACTGGTAGTTCTTGGGTGGTTTTCAGTTTAGTTTTATACTTTTGAGATGAAAAGGTACATTCAAAATTATGTACAAAGTACCTTTTAGAAACTTTGGAAAGGTCAAGGAGAAAATAGCTGGATTTCAAAAGCTGAACTTTTCAAGGTTTTTCTCTGATTTTTCTAAAACAAGATAGCCTCCTCCTCCTCTTAATAGTTCTTCAAGGCCCTTTTGGTAGCCAAAATCTTTGTTCTTTTTTTAAAGCAGCTTTGTAACAGAAGAACTAAAAATTAATTATGGCTATGGAACTTTTACACAGAAGAGTTTAAAAAGCACAGACGGAAAGAAGGGGAAAAGATGAGGGCCCATTTATCTTATATTGACAGGACTAGCTTCAAACGATGACCTTGAATCATAATCATTCTAATGAGCTCAAAATATTTCACTTTAACAAGTGAAACTATAATCAAATCCGTTTCTGAAAGCCCCACTAATGAGCATTTCCTTTGATGAAAACATAGTTAACTGTCTTAGTCTGCAGGAGGTGCACTACAGTAAGGGGCCAGCTCCTGACAACGCATTAGCTGACCTGGGGAGAGAGTAATTTGAATGCTTTTGATAAAAATTTCAAGGCTTTTTTTTAACTTAAATTACAATTTATGCACTTTATAAATAGTATAATTTTTCTAAGTTGGGGAAAACTAGCAAGAAGACTTCAAAGCTGTGGAACAAAGTTTGTTTATCACATTCAGTCTGTTGTAACCCCAGAACCAGGAAGGGGCAACATGTTTAATTAGTGACGGTTAACTTGGGGCCCATCTCTCCCTATATTGCATTTTTATAGGCTGCATTTTCACAGACTGGTATAATGCTATGTGGACTTTATGGAGCTACAGTCTGTAAGATTTAGGATTGAAAATTAGAAGTCACTGTTATTTACATACAATGAGTCTAAGAATGTCTTCTGAAACTATCTTCTCCATCAAAAGAAATTACTCAATTTACATAAAACAGAAAAATAAGCTAAAATGAAAACTGATTACAGAAATGTGGTTCACTTTTATTTTCACTACCCACCAAGACTCTCCCCGTTAGAATTATTCATCATTTTAACTTCTGCATGAAGAAATCTCTCTCTCTCTCTCTCTCTCTCTCTCTCTCTCTCTCTCCCTCCTTTCTTTGCTCCCTTCCTCCCTCTCTCACCTGTCCCTTTTCCCTTCTCTCTCCAGGACAGACTTTTGATAGCAGATTGTCAAGGAAAAAAATGTAACAGAGGAATAGTTCAGCTGCTTTAAGTGTCACCGGAAGATAGATTTTAGTTGCTTTAGAAGGCTGATTCCTTGTCTCCTCCCTTTGCTATTGAGGTATTTACTTTCCATTTGTCACATTTGCATCATAGGCACTGGAGACACTGACCAAGGTCTTATACATCGAAAGTGGGGATGAGAAACTTAACCAGATATCAAGGGTGATTAGGTATCCGGGTGGAGGGATTTATCCCCGAACTGACTTAACAGGATTCTTTGCTAAGACTGGACTGGGCCAACTAAAGACCAGACAAGGCCAAGTTTGAGGCCCTCCAGAAAAGAGCTCTGATGACCCTGATATAGGTTTGTCAAAGAGAGAGAGTCTTCATCAGCCAATAGCACTGTAACTTATGCCCTCCATATAGTTACATATACTTACATAGTAACACCTCCAGACATTACAGAAACTATAAAGAAGAAACTGAACAAAGCTTATCTAGGGCACAAGTTTTCTCAGAAAGGCACAACATCCCAATCTTCTTGCACTTAGGAACATTAGTGAGCACTTCAGCAGTACACTTGGAGCCATAAAAACAGTAAAATCACTAACTAAAAGTACAAAAAATGTGAAGTGTGACATTCAATTGACCTAGAAAGGGACCCTTGTTTACAGTATGAGAGTTGGAACCCGAAAGCAGAGCTGGGAGTGAGTGCTGTGTCGAGACATGCATGTGCCCTAACTCAGACAAGGCAGGAAATTCAACTCTGTGGGACAAGAGAGGCCTGGGGAGATGGCACACACGCTCCTCTGTGCTCTGTGATCTGTAAGACCCAGAGAAAGCCTTTGGTTTGAAGATTGCGTTTCTTTGAACGCATGGTGATTCTGCTAGTACTTTGTGGAAATTTAACAGAAAGAATTTGTAATTACCCTAGACATTTTAAATGGAACTTTTCTTTTTCTTTTAATTTATAAAAGAAAATTCTCCTGTTGTTAATATAATGATTTTAAAGAATTTAAATAAATAATTGATGCACTTACTAATCCTATCATCAATAAATATGCCTTCTTCTTATATGATAAAAACCTCTTGTCATGAGAAGATATTTAAATTGTTATGCTAAATTAAATTTGATAGCCATTTTAAAATTTGTAATGAAAATTCACTGTGTAGAGAAACTAATATACTTTAGAAAAATTCACTTTTATGGAAAGCTTTTCTGAAGTGTGTAAATAGTTGTTTTATATAAATATTTTTGTATTTAGATATTTTCAACATAAATTATTTCCCAGCACTCATTTATCTTTCAGGTCTGTATTCTGCACAGTCTTCAGTGATCACAAGGGCATCACAGAGGTTTCTTCTATTAATTGTATTGTGTGCATAAGTTTGCTTTGAGTTACTTATTGTCTCCAAATTTATCTGGGGCATTTCTTGGGTATATAAATCACGGAACAATATTACAGCCATTACTTATATCACATTCCCTATTAAGGGGCAAGAATCTCACCTAATCAATAATCATAAGTCAATTTTATAATATAATATTAGCCAAGGTTACATATCTTTAGCTTAAAGATACTCAATTCTTACATACAATATCACTTAAATTTCTAATTTATTGTTTTCAGTATTGTTGTTTTGATTTTAAAATAACAATTTCTATGTCAGTGTTTATTTTTTTAAATGGAATATAGTGATTCCAGGATAAAGTTACATATACTTCTATAATAACACCTTCAGACATTACAGGAACTATAAAGAAGAAATTTAAAAGCCTCCATACAATAGTCACTGTTATTAAAACTCTTAGTAATTAATATTTGAGATAACTAACCACTATTATTAGCTACACTGCAATCAAGATTCTCACACATCTTCATACAGTTAAAGTGTTTCTATGAAATTTATTATTATTATTATTATTATTATTATTTATTGGTGGTGTACCTATACCTTTGTTAGCACTGGAGGTTAATTGATATTTTAATACTCTCAAAGCTGATAACTAAGAATGTTGCTTTCTTGCTCTTTTAATTTTTATTTAAATACTGTAAGTGAAGGTAGAAAATAATTTCTCACTGTCTGAAAAGTAAGCCAAGATGACTTGGGGACATTTTTTTGAGAAAATGAGTGTTTGTTCGTGTCCGAATTTTAGGTTCTGAATAAATAGTTCAAGAGATTAAAAATTTGTTTCCGTGAAAAGAGATTTAGTATCCTCTATCCAAACTCCAATCCCAAATCTAGGATCCGGTTTCAGTGTTTGTCAGCCTTGTCTATGTAGTGTTTATAGTTTGATGACTTTACAGGTATTTCCTTTTGTTCTAAACCCATGCAAAAAGAAAAATCAAATGGTCATTGTCCTCCATATTTTTACATTTTATGTACTTTTTAATGATAGTTATATTATTTTTATACTAATAATTCAATTCCTAAAATATAAGCTGACAATAAGATAGCCAATTTGTGAAAATTCAGTGAAATCTTACTTATAAAAGAAATTTCATAAAGAAACATTATTCAGTGAGAAGCTTTATTATAGCATTAGTATGAAAAACGTAGAACAGAGTGCTCCCATTGGCACTGCCCTCTTCCTTAGCAATTTAACAAAAATCTTTCAGTTTACACATCATTTCTTGGACACAATCCACCAGAAACCTCAGGTACATAAATTAACCATCACACATAAATGAGGCAGCATGCAGACTGACATTTATGGTTGTGCCTTGATGTTCTAACACCCAACAGGTATCAACCCAGAGGCCCATAAGACAGTGAAAATAAATTAAAATCCAAAACACGCATACATCTGCACACATAGCATTAACGTAATATTACTAGCAAAATTTTAAACTAACAAATATGAACTCAAATGTTTTTAGCCTATATGGTTAAACTCATGATTTTAAAATTAATCTCAAGATGACTTAGTGAATGAAGAAATTATAATTGTTTTTTATTTTAGGAAACAATTTACAGAATTCCTTTTTGTAAAGATCTTAATATCTAGAACAATGTTTAAGAACTTTATAAAAGGGTGTTAGAATTCTTAATATTTAAAGAAATATTATTCAATGTTTTGAAAATAGATCAGTCCATTAAAAAAATAGACAAAGGACATGAATAGGAATTCACAAAAGAACAAACACAAATAATGAACACACTAAATGATGTTTCCTTAACTTCACTATTAACAGAAATCAAAACAAAATGCCCTATTTTATTGATCTGAATGGAAACCATAAAAATAATGATAAAACTCAATGTTGGTCAGGCAGAGATATATAGAATTATTTATACATTGTTGGTAGAAGTCTAATTGTATAACCTTAGTTGAGTTAAATTTCATAAAATACCTCAAAAGTCATAAACCATTCAGACCTAGCAGTTCTACTTCCAGCAATTATGACTAAAGAAACAATATTTGTACAAGATTGGATATTATAGACAAGCCTATAATCACAGAAATGTAAAATAAAAACACCTAAATGTTTATCAACATAATTATGAGTAATGAAGAAAGCCTAAGCAATTTAAAATAGTAAGATAGGTCTCATTTCACTGATATGAAAAGGGATTCTGAGAGGAAAAAGAACTCAAACTTTTTAGTTAATACCATTCGAATTGTTTGGCAGTTTGAGTTGAGCACGACTACATTTGTAATAAAAACTTTATTTTTTTAAAAAAAAAATACAATTTTATTATAATAAAAAGGAGAAATCATCTCTTGCTCTGCTTCACCCACAGTGTTGTCAAGGTGTCTTATTCCACTTTTTCTCAGCCATAACTAAAAATATACCTAATCCTTTCACTTGTAAGCCACTGGAACTATTTCTCTGTAGAATTATACCAAATTATTGTCTCTATTAAAAAATAAAAAAAGACAGCGGTTTAAAATAGGAACTTTAGCAAGGCTTATCATTTTCTTCTCCTGTTTAGATGAGCCCAACTTCTTAAATACTATGGGTTCCAAACTCTTCAATATTCTAGTCATTCTCCAGGTGTAATCTACCTTTTCAATAACTCTTAAAACAGAGCCTTCAGAACTAAGTATAATATTCAAGACATGGTCTGAGCAGTTCAGATTATAGTGAAACTACTACCACCTTTGAACTTGACTCTACCATTTTAAGAATGCATTAACTTTTTAAAGCATCTGTTAACACCATATTTGCTCATATTGCACAGGCAGTCAAATAAAACCATGGGAATTTTGCCATACATTTCCCTATTCTATAAATGTGCAATAAACAAGAGTTTACAACAACCCAGTAAAAGTTCATTTTATTAGTTCCAGCCACAGTTCCAACCTGTAAAAATCTTTTTTCAGACACACAACTATCATCTAAACCAGTAGCCACCCTTGCTAGCTTGGCATTACCTGAAAAAGTGCTAAGTACTTTTTCTTTCATCATTTTAACTGTTGATCAAACTGCCAAACAGAAGACAGCCAAGTGGAGAATCACAACTCCAGAGATCTCCCTAGAGTTTGGTATCAATCTATTACTAGATGCTCTGAGTAGTTTTTTCATTAGTTATGGATTTGTAGACTACTCACATTGTCTTGTCCTTGAGAATATTAAGACAGCCATTATGGAATGTGTTACACAAACTTTCTGTGTCTTTTCTCAGCAACCATTTTACAATTTGCATGTGTGATTTATTGTTAGGCATAGAGGAATGTATATATATATAAAAGCCTAAATGACCATTAAGACTGGACAACCGGCCAGTAGCTGTGACGTGCACTATCAGGGGGAGACGCTCAATGCAGGAGCTGCCCCCTGGTTGTCAGTGCACCCCACAGCCAACCTCCCACGGCCAGCCAACCTCCTGAGGTCCCTCTCCCACCCCCTCTTCTGGCCAACCTCCTGTGTCCCCTTCCCATGGCTGACCAGCCCCCATCGGCCTTGATGGGGCCTGGGCAAGACAGCCCTGATCAGCCCCAATTGCCGGCCAGGCCAAGGAACCCCACCCGTGCACAAATTCGTACGCCGGGCCTTTAGTAGAATATATCACTTAAGTTCTAGAGATATAAATTGTTGACTTTGTAGACCTGAACTTCTACTCTATAGACCTTCTCAATTCTAATTGTTTACATTACAAAGATATCTATATGATATTCTCAATTCTATCTGAAGAATCATTTTTATTTTTTACATTTTATTTTATTGTTTAAAATATTACAGATAGTAGTACATATGTCTCCTTTTTCCCCCCATTGAATGAATCAATTTTAATTGTATGTCTCTTGCATTTCAATTTTATGAGAAACAATCATTTATATGATGGATAGTGGCATGTAGTAGTTAAAAGCACAGACCCTAGAACCAAAGTTGCTTGGGTTCAAAACTCAGTTCTACCATTTAATATTATGTAACCTTAAGCAATTTTCTCAAACATGCTGTGCCTCTATTTCCTCATCTATGAAGTGGTGTTAATAGTACAGAAGACCCTTGAGGTTAGGGAAACTGACACGTGGATTGGTTTCAGGACCCCCGTGAATATCAAAATCCAGAGGTGCTCAAGTCCCTTTTTATAAAATGATATAGAAAAATACATATCGCTGGTCCACCACATCTGCAGATCTCCAGGTATGCAGGGAAAATACTGTTTTGATGAATGATTGGTTGAATCCACAGACGTGAAACTAAGGAATACACAGGGTGGACTATATACTGAAAAATTTCACATATAAGTGGATCTGCCCAGTTTGACACATGTGTTTCAGGATCAATTATGTTTCTTTCAAAGAGACTAAATAAGTTAAAATATATAAAGTACTAAGAAAAACACTTGGCAAGCTCTAAATAATTAGAACTATAAATATTTTCAAATGAAAAATATAGTAGTATTATATTAACTATAAAACAACAATTTTGACTTGGTTTTGTTTTCCTTAAATTATTTGGTTCTGTGCCTTACAAAAGATGCATTTATTATTGTCTCCTAAGACATATGTATACTTCCACAGTCCAATACTTCTATCCATTCACTGATGCATTATACAAATGTTTACCATGATAATGATGATGATGATGAAATGACTGCTAGACTACTCTTGTAAACCCCTATAAGAAAGTTATTTGGCCATTCTCTGGTTGGTGAGGGGATCTGTCTGGGGATCTGAACATTCAGGGATCAGGTGGAAACCTACACCTTATCTACATACTCTCTACAGCTCCCATTCAGGATTAAAAAACAAGGCAACTGTCAGATCCCTCCAGCATAGCTGATAGCCTCCCCACTGAACTGTTTTCCCAGAGAACTATCTAGACACTATTTCTAACACACCTTCTTACCTGATCCCACTTTCATTGCCTCTGATCTTTGCTTTCAGCTACCCCATTCCAGACACTTAGCAATTCTAATAGTTCTTCATTTCTAAGACTGTTTTACCTGAGACACAAGACTTCCTGTTTTCTTTTGTCCCTTTCTCAATCCTGATAATCCCTTTACTTCACATCAAAACCAATACTGGCTAGCTCAATTTTGAACATTCCATTCTTTGGGAAGGCTTGCTGAATTTAGACTAAGGTGGCTAAATGAACCTGATAGCAATGTGTTAGGAATGGCTTTTTCTGACTCTTACGGAGTAAGGAAAAAGACATAAAAGGTAAGAATAGGTGTCACTCTGACAGGTTAACCATTGCTACATTTATTCATCCAATATTTATTGAGCAGTAAACACTGTGATAGATGGTAGAAACACAAAGCTAGATATAATTTAGTGTCAATTCTCAAGGAAATTAAATATAGAGAAGAAGACAATGGCAATTAATGATGTTACAGTGTTATAACTGCCATAAAAGCAAAGACAACAGATCCATAATTGCAAACATAATGTCTATAGTTCCTGTGAAAATTATCTTTATTTACAGAAGCAAATGCCTTGATTCTGGAATGGACAAACAGAAAAATCAGACCTATTCTTTAGGCGAAAACCCTGTTCCTCAAAGTGTTCCCCAGGCCAAAAATATCTCAAACATCTGTGAGTTTATTAGAAATGCAAATTCTCAGGCCCCACCCAGACCTGCTGAATCAGAATTTACTTAGAACTCCCAGTGATTTCTGAACACATTACAATTCAATAAGCACTTGTCTAAGCCAGATCTTAGGTTGAGGAAGCAGTGGCTCCTACAAGTGCTCAGGACTAGCTCCTATCTACTAGTTCCTTGGGGATAGGGAACACACTCATTCATCTGATGCCTAGCATGCAGTAGGTACTCAATATAAATGTTTGTTGACTGAATACATGAGTGAATAACTAAAGGGGTAAATAAAAGCACTAATGAGTAACATTTTAAAACACTTGAGTATTAAAGAGAAGAGAGTGAAGTAACAAAAGGAACATAACATAGCATGTCAAATAAGTCATGTTAAATACTTTGAGTACTATCAATTAAATTAAAGAACAAAAAAAAAACATGTAGGCAGAAGGCATTCCAATGCAGAGTCAATTTTAATTTTAGTTTAATTCTATTTTTAGTGCTAGAAAACTGAAATTTTGGGTACTATTTTAAGATTTTACTACCTTTATATTTAACTACTTTAAAAATATAAATTTGTTAGAATAAGAGTTGGTTATTGCTAATTTCCTAGTCACATAACTCAGCAGTATGGGATTTAGGGTGTTAATTAAGGAACACTCAATTTGTTCTAACATTACATATCACAAGTATATATGCATTAGGAAGCCATAAAATCCCAAGGAGCCACACTGAATCATTGATTCATGCTAAAAGGAGGGGCAATTAATCACAGGATGAAACTAAGGGTAAGTTCTCATTATTTCATATGCTAAAAAATATAAGAATTTTGGGAAAGAAGGAAAATGCTTCCAGAAGAATTTAGGGAAACATTTAGACTTAATTGCTTGATTCTAATTAAAAGAATATAACCTTTAGAAAGGTAGTGGCTATTAAAACTGATTTTATTTGTATATGCTATCATGAACATGACAAACTAAAACTCTAGACAAAGGTCTTTCTATATCCCTAAAATACAAAATATTTTGAAGTTTTCCTCAAATATAAATGTTTAATTGCCTGTATCACAAAATCAGTTAACCCATGTCCCTAGTTTTAGAGAAACATGAAAAATGGCCAGGACACAATATTATCAAACTAAGAATCAACTCAAGGTAGTAATATGATGAGGCCTATATATTAATAGTAGATATAAGTGTATTTCTAGTTTACCAGCAGCCTAATATTTTCCAAATGATCCCAGGGGCATCTGCATCCTTGAAGGTGCAAGGTAAAGAGGGGCTAGATTTGTTTTATGTATCTTTAGTCAACAGGCAATGTACAAAAATTACAAAAAGGCAAAAGTTTAGCTCGCTAGAAAAGAACATTATGACAATCAAAGCCAACTAAAAATGAAAAGTTGTCTAATTTGGTTAGATTTATGTACAGTGGTACATAAATACATTCTATTGAATTTGTACAAAATAAATTGAGTTTTCTTCTTATTCTTGAATTATTATAAACATACAGAATGTAAAACTAAACAGTTTACACATCTATTCTAGGTTAAAAAAAAAACCCATAGTTTGTCCTCACTTTCAGTGCCATACCAAAGCACTGTTCTTATTTATTAAAAATGCAATACTTCTTTATCTTCAGTCCCCATATCTGTTGATTACGGGACTAGACAACATTTTAGATAATGGCCACATTCCTTCTCTTCCCATGTCTCAATTGTGAATTAAGGCCAGTACCTCCCAACAAGTGCAATAGATCATTTCTTATGATGATTTAGAAAACTAATGAAAGACATGTGTTCATTTTTTATTGGCAGGGGTAGAGATTGATTCTAAAATTTTGCAATTCCTAGACGAATTGTGAAACTATAAATTATGGAGACTAAATATATTCTCCTCCCCTTCCTCTTCCTCCTTTCTTTCTTATTTTTGAAAGGTGATTGCTGAAAAAAAGAGAGAGAGAGAGAGAGAAAGGGAGAAGAGGGAAAACTGAACTCTCTCTGGCTAAAAAAAAAATCTATTTTCAGATAATAAATGTCACTGTTCATCATGAAGTTAATGAGGCAATAGAAGAGAGAGATTTTTAAATTTTTAATTAGGTATAGCCTAATTTGGCCTTTGAGAATCTCAGCTTTCACATGAAACTCATGTCAAAGTTCCAATAAATTTATCTGGTATTAATGCATTAAGCATATAAAAGGTAATGACAGTAAACCCTTCCAACATTACCATAATTACTGATATTATAAGTTGTGTAGCTACTTATATACCAAAGTTACATTGCTTTATACAATACAAGGTACTATTACAATCTAATAATGATTGCTCAAATTCTTGACTCACACAAAATTATCTAGCTGCTCTTTCAACAAGAGAAATCAGACAGTGAAGCATTCACACACACACACACACACACACACACACACACACCTACACACACACAAAATGATGTTTCATCTAACTGTTCATAGCACAGGTAGGTCAGGGGCCAATCACCTAAGGTATTTTTGTGAGTGTGATGGCAAACTCAAGGTGGAATTTAAGGAATCCTTATGTAATTACTGTTGATTTTCTATGTCTATACAAAAAATCATTTTGAAAAAAGTGTCATTTCAATTTTAATATGCCCTGGGGAATAAGACAATCTACTGTTAGATTTGCAAAACGTTTGAAGCTTATAAACATACGTACAGAGGCTAAATTTTATAATATATGGATGGCATATATGGTTATAAACCCTAAAGAAATCCAACTCTAATTTTAAATTTGACAGAAAGATAGGAATCAACAGACAAAATGAATTCATTAATTAGGGTATTGCTTTTAATCTCCAACCTCTTTTTCCTAGCATTAAATAACATTATTCTGTATTTTTAATTTTTAATGTCCTATAGGGGTTGTAAACAAGAACCAAAAAATTGGTATAAAAGAGACAGGAAGTGATGCATGCATAACAATGTATTCAAATGGCAAGGACAATGAACTCTAAGACAATTAAGGAAATGGCTACAGTGAGGAAGTGTCCCGTAGAGAAAGTATTCATACTGGTCTGATAAAATATATTATCTTCTATATTTATAAAATGTATACATTTGCATTTTCCTCCACTACAGTTTGAAAAATACATGTATCTTCATAAATTTTGTGGTTATGTGTTATAATGGAAAATCATGGACACTATTTTTGTGACTGGACCAGATAAATTCTGAATACTCTGTGTTGCCTTGAGAAAATTATTTAGCCTCTCTTTCATTTTATTCATTGGAAAAATAATCTAGTGAAACTTAACTCATATGTTTAAACTGAAAATTAAAACAGTATACATAAATGTTCTTAAACAGTGTATCATATCACATTGTAGATGCTTGAGAAATATGAGTAGCCTGTTATTTCCTCCTCTTCTCCTTATGTTAATTCTTTATTGTCTACTAAGATTTTTAAGACTTTGTGGAAATAAATTCTCTGTGTGTATTGGGCTTTCAGCCTGGCAGAACTAGGATTCCTCACTGTGGTATTACCTATTTGCTCAAGGAGTCTTTGAGAATATAAAGATACTATGTTTTGCATCAGCCAACCTGCCATTAGGGGAGAAGTGATTCAAAAAAAGAAATTAACTATGAAGAGTATCCCTTAAGTCAGCCGTGGGCAAACTACGGCCTGAGGGCCGGATCCTGCCCGTTTGAAATGAATAAAATTTATTGAAAAAAAAGACCGTACCCTTTTATGTAATGATGTTTACTTTGAATTTATATTAGTTCACACAAACACTCCATCCATGCTTTTGTTCTGGCCCTCCAGTCCAGTTTAAGAACCCATTGTGGCCCTCGAGTCAAAAAGTTTGCCCACCCCTGCCTTAAGTAAACATAAATCACCTTGCCATTGCAACTTCTCATGTTCAATGACCAGAGTCAATCTTTAACCTAATTTAAAGAGGTAATCAACACAAATACCTTTTAAAAATATTCTATTCTAGAATAGTCCTTCCCTCGGCAGCTACTATATTTATGCAAGAACAAAATTTATGTAAATATTAATCCCTGTCCTGTATTTCCCTTGGTGGTTGAATAGTGTAAAAGGGATAGAAGTGTGAGTCAAATAATTTCTTCTAATTAAAACATGATACATTTTTAAAGAATCCATCAACAGCGGCATCAGTCATTAGTTGACAATTCTCTCAATATTGGTAGTGGTTGATTTTCAGTCCAATGATTTCACCACCAAATGGGGCTCTTTGTTCTTACATAACCACACATGTGTCAACTTACCCTTATTCAGAATGTGCTGTTTCCCAGAAATCATTCAGGAAATGAAGGAAAAAATAATGTAGAAATCTTAACATAGCATAAAGTAACTCACCTCTCTAAATAAACCCAAAAGAATATGCTTATAAGATTTTTTTTCATTTTTGTCAAATTTGAAATTATGCATTTATTAATGAGTGTATGTAGAACATGCATGAGGTGGTGTGGGCTCAGCTCTTCCAAAGCCTATGAAAGCAAAATTATAATCTCTCCACCAGGCCTTTTGAAGAAATAGATGACATGTAATTTTTTTTCCAAGAAAACTTGAACTAAAAATCATTCTTGACTCAATGCCCAAGTTTTAAGGAGTATACTCTAATTTCTGCAAGGACATTAGTTTGTTCATAACAAGCTAGATGTGACATGATCAATAAGTCCTCCCAGAAAACGTCCAAATCTCTAAAATTTAGGCAGCTCACTCTCTATCAAGCTGTTGTGCTTTAGAGACACAGCATTTATAATCCAATTTAGTGATCAAGAAAGCCAGAATAAGATTTTAATTGCAACTTCGATGCTACATGATCAACTATAATCAGAAATAAAACTAACATCTTTCATGTGAGATCTTTGATTACAACTAAATGAGGCTTTGGGCTTTAACAAACACCGTTCCTTTCCTTATTAAAAAAAAATCAGTCTGTGATTAAGTCTCCTCCTATTAAAAAGCGTCACATTTGCAAACTGTAATATACTACTGAGAAAATGACACAATCTAATAAAAAGGAGATAGTGGTACCAGGCTATCTCACTATTATTATCACATCTGGTTTTCTGTAATATTTTGTGCAATCATTAAAAGCAAAATAACAATAATATTTTAGTCATCTCAATACCTAGAAGATTTTTATTACTTTGGCTAGGAACGTTTTCCTTGGATGATTGGTTGACAATATCCAAAGGATAATTTTAGGTCCTGAAGAATTAAACACAGGTCTATTTTTATGAGGTGGGACAGATTGGAAACCGTACTTTCTGCTTGTTCCAGTGAAATTGGAAATGAAAAGAATGTGTGTCATATGAGGGACAAGTATCATGAAGCCCATCTGAATTATATTTCATGCCCCTCTTTATAGCCTAATGTTCAACTATATCCATTTTCCTGGCAGTATTGCACCCATCAAAAACAAGTTATTGACACTTATATCTCATATATAAATCAAATCAGGCAGACAAAGCAAAGAAGATGGTTTCAGGAAAAGATTGGATGATGGAGTCGAATAATGTATTTGTTTTTCACCTCTAGGATATCACTTTAATACTATCCTGAAACAATGGCACAAAATCATTCCAATTAAATGATCTTAAAATAAGATATAAAGCAAATTCAGGTGATCTCATTCTGTCTAGTGTGTCAAAAGTTGACAGCACAAAATTGAGCAGAAATAGTTTAAATTTAGCAGTCTTCGCATATGTGTACAAGAGCTGAGAGCAGAAATTGGATTTGCTTCAGTGGAGTCAATTAAGAAAGACTCAACAAGGAAGGGTTGAAGTGCACTGACAGGGCACTGGGAATTCTGTGAACACTGACTGGCACTGGCTTGGGTACAAATTAGGCAAAGGCATTCTGCTTTCTAAAATTAATTTATTTGAACTGAGAAATTGCACTAATAGAAAAATGAAGATGATGATGACAATAATAAATACTACTACTAATAATAATGTAAAAGACAAATGTAATGAAGAGATACAATCACCAGTGATGAGCTACCAAACAGCTATGTCACTTCTACTCTTATTTTTAATGTCCCTGGTCATATAGTTTGTTTCATACAGTTCTTCTGCTGGAATTCCAGTCATCACACCTCATTCGATTTCATCGTGGTCTTCAGATAATATTTGCCTTACTCTGAAGAACGGAGAGGTGGCTGAGAATAAAGCACTTTTTTTCCCTTTATCGTATATATGGCAAATTATTTAGCTTACTCTGGCTTCTTCAGTATGTCATTCACTTCTCTTCACTTGCCTATCAGCTCTGAGATTTTAAAATGTTAGACAGGAGTCATTTGTGTCATTAGCAAATGTTTAGCATGAAATGAAAAGCAGTAAGAAGTTGTAGTGGGGAAGATACGTTAATCAAAACAAATCAACACCTAAGTCTGCTGTTTGATGCCTATGTCATTAAAAGCTACTAGATTAGGAGAGATCTCCCCCAAAGAAAAATGTAAAATAAATTTGCATTTATAAAGGATTATGGGGATTTAGAATATCTCCAAATTGTACAATCTGTGGAAGCAAGCAAATAAAAGTGAAGCAACTTTTATACTTTCTCCCTTCTCCCTATTTTTGTTTTTTTCCCTTCATAAAAAATATATTGAAAATGAACATATTGGTAAAATCTTGAAATACATTATTTTAGGAAATTATTAAATGCAAAAATATGAATAAGCTGGTCTTATAGTAATTAGTATCTCACCTCTGATTGCAAAATAACATTTTCCAGATTTTGTTTTGTTTTCTTTTATTTTTACACTATTGAAATATATGCCATAATTTTATTAAAAAAATATTCCTGCCATTTACTAAGCAAGAAAGAATAGAAAGCACAAGTTGATGAAAAACTAACAGGAAGCACATAGCATGAGAACTAGCTACACAAAGTGCAGCAAGAATCAATTAAGTGTTAGTCTTTGAAGTATTACCCATAATACCCAATCTAGCAAATTTCCAATTCCCAGGGGAAAAAGTTATCACTGAAGGAATGTTTTTAATGCTTAATTTTTAGGTTTTTGTTTGTAAAATTCAAAAATATCATAATTTGCATTCATGACTTTATCCTAAATTCACATTCCCCAAACTCTACACTTTACTAATTAGAAACGAACTTTCCTCTAAACAATACCAGTCCTTTATGGTTCTGAAGTCTTATGCTTTTCATTGGATTACTCAAGTATCCAATTTTGTACCTGGATGAATTGGAACTGGGAACTAAAAACTCTGAAAAGAAGTTTTTTTTCTCCTTTTCTGTGGAAGTTCATAGCCTTGAGCCCATACTCCTCTGGGCCAGTTTCACCAACCCCTCATTCTGCTTCCTAATAACAGAAAAGAACAATGGCTGCTCTAGCTGAGCAATCCAAGTAGCCAATTCAACTGACAAGAGCAGGGGTGGCTACCTCCAAACTCGAATGACTACTGGTATCACGCAGGTGAAAATGTATGTAGGGCAACGGGAGAGAACATGGCTTCAAGTCAGCCCGCTGCTGTTCACCTTGATAACATGAGACTCTGTATGGCTAGAACTTCTACTCTTCAGGAGAAGCCAGAAATCTAATTTTTTTGTGTAAAATAATCCAATTTTAAATGTTGGAATTTTTTCCAGTTTTGTTTTTGAGATATAATTGGTACACAACACTGTACAAGTTCAAGGTATACAGTATAATGGTTTGACCTTACACATATTTTGAAAGAATTACTGTAGTAAGTTTAGTTAGCATTCATTATCTCATATATATACAATTTTTTTAAAAGAAACAAATTTTTCCTTGTGACTAGAACTCTTAGGATTTACTCTCTTTAATAACTTTCATATACACCACACAGCAGTGTTAGCTATAGTCATCACGTTACATATTCTATCCCTAGTACTCACTTGTCTTATAACTGGACGTTTATTCCTTTTGACCACCTTTACCCATTTGCCCACTCCTACCCCCTGCCTTTTGATCACCTTCCTCCATTTCTCCTTCCTATCAAAAATGTTCTCTCTTTCTCCATGAGTTTGTTTGTTGTTGTTGTTTTAGATTCCACATGTAAGTAATATTATATAGTCCTTGTATTTCTCTGTCTGACTTATTTCACTTGACATAACATCCTCAAGGTCCTTCCATAATACCACAGATGACAATATTTCCTCATTTTTTATAGCTGAATAATACTCCATCATATATACAGTACTTCTCTGTCCATTCATCAATCGTTTCCATGTCTTGGCTATCTATAATAATAAAAGTGTAAAAGTGTAAATCGACCGAATGACCGAACAGCAGAATGACGATCCAAACGATCTTCCAGATAACCACGCTATGACACGCACTGGTGCCAGGCCAGCCAAGGCGGGTACAATGTGATTGGTCTGGGGGCCCCGCCATTGCCCCATGATCACCCCACAGAGGGAGGCCTAGGCCATCCTCTGCGGGGTGATCAATGGGGGGTCTCCACAATCGATTGCCCAAAAGAGGGAGGCCCAGGCCACCCACTGCACGGCGATGAATCACGAAACCCTGGCTGGGTGGGCGGGGCCTCCCTCTGCTGGGTGATCGATCACTGAGCCCCGTGATCAATTGCCCCAAAGATGGGGTGCAGGCTACCCAACCAGCGGAACTGCAGCGGGTGGGTGGAGCCTTCCTCTGCAGAGCCCACAGGTGAATGCCCCACAGAGCCAGGCGACCAGTGGCCAGGGAGGGGGAGAAGCACCGCACAGATGGCAAGCAGTGGCAGTGGTGGGGGCGGGGCCAGCTGCGAGCAGCTGGGGGAAGGAAAGCCCCATAGGCCCTGATCGCTGGTCAGGCTAGGGACCCTACCCGATTGCGAGAGGGCACAGGCCGGGCTGAGGGACAACCCCTACCCCCCTGCATGAATTTCGTGCACCGGGCCTCTAGTTATAAATAATGTTCCTGTGAACAAGATAGTGTTTTGTTTCATTTGAATATATCCCCACAGTGGAACTGTTGGATCATATGGTAGTTCTATTTTATTTTTTAAAGGGTCTTCTATATTTTTTTCACAGTGGTTGTCACAGTTTCCAATCCCACCAACACTGCACTAGAATTCTCTTTTCTCTATATCCTCATAGCATTTGTTACCTCTTGTCTTTTTGATGATGATTATTCTAACAGGTGTGAGATGAGATCTCATTGTGATTTTGATTTGGGTTTCTCTAATAGCTAGTGATGCTAAACATCTTTTCATGTATTTATTGGCCATCCATATCTTTTATTTGGAAAATATCTACTCAGGTCTTTTTTCCATTTTTAATTGGATTCTATATTGCTTTCTATTAAGTTTTATGAGTTCTCTATATTTTTCCAATATTAACCTCTTATCAAATATATTATTTGCAACATTTTGTCATTCCATACATTGTCTTTTTACTTTGTTGATTTTTTTTGCCATGCAGAATATTTTTAGATTAATGTAGTCCCAGTTGTTTAGTTTTTATTTTATTTCTTGTGCTTTAATTGACACATCTAGAAATATAATTGGCAAGATCCATGTCAATGAGCTTTTATCCTAAGTGGGGGTTTTTTTCCTAGGAGTTTCATGGTTTCAGGTCTTACATTTAAGTCTTTAATTCCATTTTGAGTTAATTTTTTGTGAGTGGTGTAAGATAGGAGTCTAGTTTAATTATTTCACATGGGAATATCCAATTTTCCCAGTACAAAATAACACAGTTCAGACTAAACTATACAAGAGCATGAGTCATCAGACATCAGTTGAGAATTGGGACTATGGAGGAGGAAACCACTAGACAAAAGCAGTAGTCAGGAAGAACTTCCAGAGACAAGCACCAAAGGAAAGTAGAGTAAGTAAGAAGAACCCGGGACTTCCCCTCTACCATCATCTCACCTACTACTGGAACTGTTCACTGGCTAAATCTAAGAAAACCATTCAGCAAGGAAACCTAAGTAATAGAACCTGCATGCTTTGACCTTCTGTGGCACAAAGTAGAAAAGAGGATAAACACTGGATCTGGAGGAGCAAACTGAATAACCAGAACGTTTTAGTAGATTGCCTGCCATTATTTCCAGGGCAGGGCTTTTTTTATACAAGGAAGGAAGAAAGGGAGGGAGGGAGGGAGGGAGGGAGGGAGGAAGGAATAGTGGCATGAACTGATTCAGAACTTGGGCACTGCATGCCGTCCTTTCAGATTTACATTGTGGCTACCATATTTTATGTGTATTGAATCAATTTCTCAATCTGTAAAATGAGAATAGTTTGAGTGCTGACATCATAGGGCTGTTTTAAAGATTAAATTATATAATATGTAGAATGTTCTTAGACCAGTGCTTGACAGATTATAAGTATCTGTTAATTATTGGTTATTATAATTACTTATTCTGTTTTACTTTGCCAAATGCTTCTGGTGGACTGGCCTATTGGCCCTGCATAGATTCAGATTTAAAACAGAATTGCAGCCCTGGCCTGTTTGCTCAATGGTTAGAGCATCACCCTCAACTTAAGGATCTCAGGTTCAATTCCTGGTCAATGACATGTACCTCAGTTGTAGGTGTGATCCCTGGCCCATATCTGGGCACATTCGGGAGGCAACCAATCAATGTGTTTCTCTTATCTCTCTCTCTCTCTTCCCCTCTCTCTCTCTCTCTCTCTCTCTCTCTCCCTCCCTCTCCCTCTCCTTCTCCCTCTCCCTCTCCCTCTCCCCCTTCCTACCCCCTTTTTACTTTCTCTAATCCCGGTCAGTGGGCTCTGTGGTTACAGCAACAGCTCTAGGACCAAAGGGTCTTGGATTTGATTCCCGGTCAAGGGCATGTACCTGGGTTGCAGGTTTGATCCCTGCCTGTATCGGGGCTCGTGCAGGAGGCAATTAATCGATGTGTCTCTCTCACATCCATATTTCTCTCTGCCCCCCTCCTTCTCTCCTCTCCCCCCGCTCTAAAAAGCAATATAAAAAATATCCTTTGGTGAGGAGAAAGAAAGAAATAAAGAAAGAAAGGAAGGAAGGAAGGAAGGAAGGAAGACAGAATTGCAGGTACTGACCAGGTGAGCTGGCTGGGTATGAGTCCCAAAAAGGGTAGACATAAGAGGTACTACCCTTATAATATTCATCTTCACTACTGGTGGCAAAGTTGTGCCACATTGGGGAGGTAATATATTTGCTCATCTTCTTGTAATTCAAGCTCTAAATTGGAGGATTTTTATGAGTAATTAGATAAACTATTATCTCCTGTATTTAGTTAAATTGATATATATTTGAAAGAACTGAAAATGTGTTCTACATATGAAAAGCAGCAATTTGAATAGCATAAGCTTTTTCAAATTTATTTATGTACCACCATTATGAAAGACAAAATTTTAAAAATAAAGCCTAGAAAATAAAAGAGAATAAAAAAGAGCTAACCATATACCAAGAAATTACTTCCTCCTCAAGCTTATGTCCTCAAGATTAAATCCTCCTTATGCATGCAAGAGTAAAGACTAGGGGAATTATTAAAATCTGAGCTAAGGCTAAACTAGTTACTGAAGGTATCACTTGAACCAAAAAGCCTAAAAATAAGATATTGCCATTAAGGTCAAGCTTCATGTGGGTATCACTGACTGAGATAAAACAGCATTGCAGGGCATGAGATCTGTCTTTATAGACATTGGAGGTTACAGAAGAAGGGAAGAAAACTACGCTCAGGTTAGGATAGCATCTCAAACCGGACCCCCTGCAGTTATTGTGTCCTTAGGACAGGGTACAAAACAAGTAAGAGCATCCCACTCAATAGTGTTATTCAAGGCAAGAACGTACAAAAACTGGAGAAAAAAGAATGGCAACAGCAGAACTAACAGAAGGCAGGGGTAAGGATCCAACAGTTGTATTTCTACTGTTTAAAAAATTAACACATGATTTACTCATAGTGTCCATTTGGGCCCTCTCAATTTCATTGTGTAGAAAATCTCATTAAAGAATTCTACTCAGGTGTGTTACAATATGGAAAGTAGGCACAGACCCAGTAATTTAGTTGGCTGGCAAGAATATTCTTTTTTAAGAAGCTCAAACCTCCAGGTACACAGATGGAAATCATATAACTTGAGTATGAGAAGATGTTTTTATAAATAGCTATTGACAGTTAAAACGACTCACATTTTATTTCTATCACAGGATCCAATTTAGCATTTGTCAATGCTGACTGGACCCCAGAATTGCCTGGGGAGCTTACAAAGGAAAAGTAATGATGCCAGAGTTTCACTCCAGATCAATTAAATGAAACTCCTGTGGTAGAATTCAGGAATGTATATTTTCTAAAAATGTCCCTAGATGATTACAATATATAGTCCAGGTGAATACCCTTCTGGACTCTGTAACACACAATTTTTTGAGGCACACAGCTCTGAACCCATAATATGTTTAAGACACAAAATTTAAAAAGCAGCCTCAGTTCTTCTTTGCTTCTAGGTATATTACTGAAGGTAGGTTATTTTTATAGGGTTAATAGAGCAAATTTTTTAAAAAATATATTTTATTGATTTTTTACAGCGAGGAAAGGAGAGGGATAGAGAGTTAGAAACATCGATCAGCTGCCCCCTACACACCCCCTACTGGGGATGTGCCCACAACCAAGGTACATGCCCTTGACTGGATCGAACCTGGGACCCTTCAGTCCACAAGCCAACGCTCTATCCACTGAGCCAAACTGGTTAAGGCAACAGAGAAAATTTTAATGGAGGATAAATGCTTTAGGAATAAGGAAAGCTCTGTTAAATAGGAATTGCTTCTTTAAACCACAGAATTTAAGAGCTAAGAGAAATGGAGTGTCTAGTTAGAAATAATAGAGAAAGCATCTTGGATAGAAGGTATTTTAAAGTTCTTTGGTTCATTACACCCCTACTTACATCACCTGTTATAAAAATGAGAAAAACAAGGGCTCAGTGAAGGAAAGTAAGGAAACTAAACTTACAAATTTAATAGAAAAAGATTATATTATAGTCCACGTCTCTTGACATTTAAACCAGTGTTCTTATGCCTACCTTACATTTTAATGCATAAATTCCAAAATAAACATATGGTTTTATAATTGTATGGGGAGATGGTGGTATTGGGTTGTTCTATTGTCATTCTGGTTCATTGGGAACTATGTTTCCCAGAATCACTTTTCCTATGTGGGTCTAACGCTGGCCAAAAGGCAAGTGCTAGGAGGCTAGGTAGGCAGGAGTAAAGCCACTGACATTGAGGATTTGAGGGTCAGATGCAATGACAAACAGATGTATAAATACTGTAATAATCCACTGTATTCTCTCTCTCCTTATTTCATATCCAGTTTTCTTTCTAACTTCTGGCCTTGTTAATCAAGGTCCACCCAGCATAGATGCATTACCAGACACTGGCTATGAACCCACAGAACCACCAGCGTTTTGTGAGATTTCCCATAGCTTCCCCCTAAGATCTCACTCTAGCTCCAAGTTGTGACTTGTTGACTTGGACCAGCGCTCCAGGAGTGCTAATTAGTGGCATTTTTTAGATATTTCAACTTTTATTTTCGGAACCTTGTGTCTCTGGTGCTTTCTACAAAAGAGTAGCATCCCATAATATTCCTTATTCTCTTATTGGTTCTACTTTTATGAATAAATCCTGACTGATACGAGAGAAGGGGATAATAAAGTAGGATTTTGGAATTCTATGGTGCAGTTATAAATCCAAGGTAATGGTGATGAAATTTGTTCTCAAAATGCTCAAAATTTACAAAGTGACTCTGTAGTTTCTAATTAATTTGTTTTACAAAGAAAAAAAAAGGCACGTTCAATTCAGAAATAAAGCAGCCTCAATTCAGAGAAATGAAGGCAACTCTACCAAGACATTGCTGCCTACGGCTCCCACCCTGGACTCCCAACTTCCCTATAGACAGTCCTCAGATGAATGCTGACACTGTTGTGAAATTCTGCCAATTATACAAGTCAGTTTTGAAATATTCATTTGGATTACTTTATAGAGATGGATATTAATGGCTCGCTAAGTTTGAAAAAAAGATTTTCTTTGATCTTAGAGAGTTGGATCTTATACTTTAGTAAAGAAAAGTGGACTGGAGAGAAAGAGGTCTGAGCATTTCCTATTCATGCAAATAATTATGGTAAAGTGAGTTTTCTTTGATTTTTGGTACTTAGATTTAAAGATACAGAACCAGTAGTTAAAATCACCTTTTCGGGAGTCATTCTGAAAAACACATTAAGCTGCAAATGTTTAACTCTGATCAACACAAAATGGTTCCATTCTCAAAAGCTGGATTAAGAAATGCAGAATCACTGTAACAAATAACATTTAAGTAGTTTTTAGGCATTGTACCGGAGAGCATAGAATAAAACTGGAACAATTGACATGTGAAAGAATCAGGAATATTTAGTAGTAAATTAGTGAATGGAAGTCTCCAGTTATTTAGAGCTTTAAAACACTAATAGGAATATTGTTCTCCAATTCCAATCTGCAAAAGTGTCATCACCTTGTGGTGCCTGCTAACAGTGAAGTTTCCTGGGTCTACAGTTGGGATATTCTGACTCAGCAGATATATGATGGGACTTGTATTAGTTATCTACTGCCACAAAACAAACTGTTCCCAAAATTAGCAGTATAAGTCAAGAAATGTTTATTATCTTGCACAGTTTCTGAGGTCAAAAATCTAGCAGTGACTTGGCAGGTGTTTCTAGTTTAGGGTCTCTCATGAGGCTCCAGTGAAGCTATCCACTGGGGCTCTGTCACTGGAAGAACTGAGTGGAGTTGGAGGAGCTGTTTCTAAAGGATCATGCATATATGGCCACTGGCAGGTGGCCTCAGTTCTCATTAGTTGTTTCTTGAAGGCCTCAGTCCTTGTCACATGGACTTTTACATGGGACTTCCATGAAAAATGTCAGTGCCACTGACACTGCCAAAGTGAGTCATCCCGGATAGAGAAGCTAAGCTACCAAGGTGAGAGCCATAGTGTCTTTCACATTCGATTCTCATAAGTGGTCTATCATTTTCTGCTATATTCTGTTGGTCATAGAAACCAATTCTAACAGAATGTGGGAGGGAACTGCACAGATGTGAATACAAGGACACAGGGATTATTGGGGTCAGCCTTGAGGCTGGCTATACTATAGGGTGCTGTAGAATACTTTTGTATGCACCTATGAAGATTCTGTAGACCAGTTTGAGAAAAGAATAGTCTATAGAGCATGCCAGTTTTTCAAAAGTGTATAATTTATTTATCCATCCATTCAGTCAGCAAATATACATCATTTTCTGAGATTAATTTAGGAAATGTTTTTATCACTGGGATAAAAAGTCTTTGAAATATGGCTGAGCTGAGTACATCCCTGAAATTCTGACAAAGAATGGGGAAACACTGAGGCTGATATAAATTCCCATCTGCTAAATTTGAAGCATCCTTATCAAGGTAAGCAATGATTTGGTAACTGCCTGAAGTACTGAAGATTTTCAAGCAAGTATTTATGAGTACTGCCAATGACAGCGCTGCTGGTCATCAGAAAGTACAGTCACTGATACAGAAGGCCTTATAGAAAAGTGAGAGAGAGAGAGAGAGAGAGAGAGAGAGAGACTGAAGAGTTTTGCTGAAGTATGATTTTCAGATAATGCACAACTCTCAATCTAATCCAATTACTAAAACTTACACTAGAAAGGACAAGGAAAGAGCTTCCAAAGTTGGGGGCGGTGGGGGGGGAACAAAATAGAGCAATTGGAAAAACACGTCCTAGGACTTTGGAAACTGGTAAAGTTGTAAAACTAACCCATCAGATACAAGCTGGCTTGACAGGTAAGAAAGCTGGAGGCCTCCTACAAAGCTTTAAAGAGTAGAATTTAGGTTCACTTGGCTCAGGTCTGTGTGCTCACATTTGATGATCCCTCAAATCTTTCACATTAAACATTGATGATAACAGGGATTAGAAGATCTTGTCTAACAGAAAGATGCAGGAAAGGAGTCTTTAAATTTTGCCAAAGTTGTCTGCTCAGAAATTTACCTCTTCTCAATGTAAACAGGCCAGAGAAAAATCCCAAGTAGTAGACACTGGAACTGACAAAAAGCCTCTCAACTACATGCTCATCAGCATCAGATTATAGACAACAAGCAACCAATGGTTAATGGTTATATAATATTTATTTACTTATTGTTGTTGTTTTCAGGCTTATTACACATTCAGATAAGCAAGCACCATGGATGCTGATGATCTTATTCAACACTCTCAAACACAGGGCCTGAAAGAAGTCTTCACTAAGCATTCAGAGACATTTCAAACTTCCAGTGTATAGGACACAAGGCCTTAACATCAGAAACGTGTGGCAATGACTACAATGGTTTTAGTTGTTGACAACTTGGGCAAAGCACAATGGGCAGACACCAAGGTTAATTAGCAGATTAAAGATCTTGGCACATCTAGTTGTAGGAGACTGAAGCCTTTTCCATAGGAAATGACTAACTGAATTTAAGATTGACCGTCCTAAGCCAAGGCTAGTTAGCATGGTATTGAAAGATAATGGGCCCTGGCCAGTGGTTAGAGTATCAACTCACACATGAAAGGGTTGGGGATTTAATTCCTGGTCAAGGGCATGTATCTGGGTTGCAGGTTGGATCCTGGCTTGGTTGTTGTGTGGGCTGCAAATCATTGATGTGTCTCTCTCACATCTATGTTTCTCTCTCTCTCCCCCTGCTCCCTTCCACTCTCTCTAAAATTATCAATGGGGAAATTATCTTAAGTAAGGGTTAACAAAAAGCAAAATAAAGAAAGAAAGGCAATAGAAAAAAGCTATCTTTGCTCCATGACTACTAAGATTTCTTTCTGAGAACCCCAGCTGCTGTCAGTGTCCATTTAAGGAAGGAAGACAAAAACTGGTATGATTCTGAATTAGAGCAACAGAAATTATTAGTTAATGTTAATTGTAAAATGGATGACTGAAAATCAGAGGCTAACACATATTCCCTGAATCATGTACTGTTCAAACTACAAGAACAAACTGGGCAAATTTAAAATATTTCTAGTCATGA
>NW_006292334.1:2054798-2059660 GCF_000327345.1 Myotis davidii | reverse complement strand
CAAATAATATATATTTTAAGTCTTGTCTGAATCTAGTCAATCTGTGCCTCATGTGTTGCTTATTTCTGTTTTATTCTTAACTAGAGGCCTGGTGCACGAATTCATGCACCAGTGGGGTCCCTTGGCCTGGCCTGCGGAATCAGGCCAAAACCGGCTCTTGAACATCCCCCAAGGGGTTCCAGATTGTGAGAGGGGGAAGGTCAGGCTGAGAGACAATGATCAGGGCCGGGGAGAGACATGGGAGGTTGGCCAGCTGGAGAAGGAGCTGGGAGGGCTCCAGGACGTGTCCAGCCCATCTTGCTCAGTCCCGATCAGTCGGACCCCAGCAGGAAGCTAACCTACTGGTCGAAGCATCTGCCCCCTGGTGGTCAATGCACATCATAGCAGGCAGTTGAGTGGCCTTAGCATATCATTAGCATATTATGCTTTGATTAGTTGAATAGCCAACTGGTCGACCTGACACTTAGCATATTAGGCTTTTATTATATATGATGATGTTTAGCAGTTAATATCCAAAGCAGATTTTTCAGGTGTGGACTAGCCACCATTAAATAGAGAGGAACTCTTGTTTGAAAAAAACCTGAATCTTAGTTTAGCTTGAGTTTGTAAGCATGGTTAATACCCTATCAATTATATACACAAAGATAATTGTCTTACAAATCTCAAAGCCTGCCTTCACAGGAACTCTTCATCAGCTGCTTAAGACTTACATGTTGTATTTTTTAGATGCATGTGTTACCAGAAAATTTTCTATTGTTTTTTATTGTCATTACTCAAATAAAAAAAAAATTTTTAATTCACAATCTTCCAGTCTACCAACTTATCTTCCAATTTTTTTTGTACTCATAAATGTGACAGATATCACTTTTTTGTCTGGGCATTGCAGAAATGTTGAATAGGAATTTAAGTGGGCTTTCAGTATTGATCTTTAATTTTAATCCATTTCTCAGATAATCTAGAGGTGCTAATATTTTTTTCATTTAATCCTTTCAATTATCGGTGAGATACACATTATTACTCCAATTTTACAGAACAAAAATAGAGTTAGAACAGTGATCTATAGCTGTCCAAGGCAGTACTGTGAGGAAATCAAGCTTATACCCATATTTATTGTCAAATCTACATTCAGTGACATCATGTTGCTAGCTAGAAATTGGCCACAGTAACATTATATACAGCAATAAAATCATAGAGTTCAAACTTTTATTTTTCTCAAGAGTTAGCTCTTAGACACTGAGCAGCATACCACTGGTTCAAGGATACATAGTAAAAAGCCGACCATGTCTTAAAATAATGTCTTACTTTACATCCTAGTTTCCAAAGTTTTTCTAATATACCATATTTCTGAAATCGAACTTCAGTAGTGAGTAAAGGACAGAGACAATGAATTTCTGGGAAGCCAGATTTACTGAGGTACTGCTAAAAGGAAAAACTTGGAAGGACAGAGATACTTTGAGTCACTGGACAAAAACCTCACCTATTCATACTACTTTGCTCTTTTTTTCCCTATTAAAACAGTACCATGTTGATAGTCATTTTCAATTTATTATCAATTACTAAGCTTGAAATATTTTTTATATTTCTTTGTAGCCATACCTTTTATAAACTGTATTTTATTGGCATGCCCTTAAACATATTAACAGGTACATGCACCCATTGAATTTCAACTTACTTTGTAGAACCAACCCCAAATCTATATAATTCTCTGTTTCCATTCAGCTAATTCAGAATCAAATTGCATTTGTCATACTCTAAAGAGTAGCAAAGATTTGCCCAGTGGAAAATAAAGCAGAAAGTTCTTAGAATCAATGGCATAGTATGAAAAGCGTTGATGCTGACGCTCTTGGACAAGGTGCTCTCCATGGTATGTCTTATAGAATGAAAACGCAGGGTGAGGCACACTACAAAGAGGTGTTTTACATGCTGGGAAGAAATTCTGACAAGTAAAACTTTTTTAAGGTAATCATAGCTCTAATTTTCCAACTTGACAACAGAACAGCTACGTTTTGTAAAGTCTAGGGAGAGAGGGACTGAAAAATAAAGCACTTTCTTCTTGTAGTCTTGGAAAAAAAAATACCTTCCAGGGAAAAAAGCAGTTCTCACCTTTGAATGACTATTTCCTCCTCCTCCTCCGGCTCCTCTCTCCTGTGCTACAGAGCTATTCTCCATTTGACAGATATCAGCCATGTAACAATACTGTTTTTTCATAGCAATGTGCAATCTTTGCTTCCACTGGAGAAGCTCAGTAGGCACAGTTTTAGATTTGTTATTAAAGGCAAACTAATGTCCCCCAAAGATTTCTCAAAACACTTCACACCAGAATGTGGTATTTTAAAACATTCCCATTTTCCACAATTGAATTTGCGTGTCATAGCAAGAGCAAGTACATTTCAGCAAATACAAGAGTAAGAATTAATATAATATAGTGTAAAGATTCTCATAGGATATATAGATTTTACGTATAATACTAGAGGCCCAGTGCATGGATTCATGCACCAGTGGGGTCCCTCAGCCTGGCCTGTGGGGATCAGGCTAAAACTGGCTCTCATACATCTCCCAAGGGGTCCTGGATTGTAAGAGGACACAGGCCAGGCTGAAGGACCCCACTGGTGCACAAATCTGTGCAGCAGGCCTCTAGTAGGCATATAAGATCCTTGGTTAATCTCTTCCCACCCTCTCCCCTCTACTCTTCCCTCTAAGATTCATCAGTCTGTTCCATGTTTCCATGCATTTGGTTTCCACTCCTGCATTGAGCATCTGCCCCTTGATGGTCAGTGTGTGTCACAGCTACCAGTCAGTTGAATGGTTGGAGAGAGAGAGAGAGAGAGAGAGAGAGGTTGTAAAAGATAAGGCTGTGAAAACTATTCCAAATTCAGCTTAAAGACCACTGACTCAAGAAGGAGAGTAAAACAGGGAAGACATGTGAAAGAGAAGCAATCTATTAATATTCATTTTGTATTTAACTTGAGTACAGTTTTCATCATTGGGAATATGTGCTCTATTGTTATAGGTTCTTGGGATGCTCAATCAAGTCATTAGTAAAACGCTGTCAGATTTCTGCATAAAATAGAAATAGCCCTTCTCTTCAAAGGAGGCTATCAAATGCTGAATCCACATTGCAAATATACTATCAATAGTGCACAAGGTCCTCAAGTGATTATGGTTATCTCTTTAAAACTATCAGAAGGCAGGGACCCTATTACACTCTCATATTAATCATATAGAGAGTATTCTCTCTAATAATTTATTTGGATTTAATTTATCACAGAAAAATATTTTAAAATGAGTTTTTAAAACTGAAAGGCCATAAAAACATCCAACCTTGACATCACAACATTAACATAGAGATTCACATGAATCACCTATTTAAATTATATTTTAAAGCTTTCATTATAATGGTCTTTTTGATCAAAACTCTAAATCAAAACTGGTAACTTCTGAGCTTGGGTTCTCAAATATACTAATATCAGTACTAATCTTTATAAAAAAAGTTTTGTGTTAATGTATGTTTGAATGATAGCTATGTGCCACAAAAGTAGGAATAAAGAAAATAGTCATATTCTAAAGTTGACAAAAATTTTGGTATATTTATTAAAAAACACTAATATAAACCATATGTTTCTGGGAGTGGAGACAAAGGTTGAAAGATTCTCCTGCTAATAATTCCATTTCTCCTCGTTTCATAAACAAGTTTACCTCTTTTTGGTGGCAAAAGGAACAGGAAATCTGTTTACATCAGTAAGTTAATAATGTCACTAGTAGCCCAACTCAACTTACAAGGGCTGTCTTTTGCAAACAAGACATATTTGAAAGTAGAAAAGACAAAGAAACTTGAATCTGTTAGCTAAGTTTTCTTTATTACACAAAACAAAACAAAAATACTGACCAGCTAAAACTGATTCAGTAATCAAAAAAACTCCCAACAAACAAAAGTCCTGTACCTGATGGCATCACAGGTGAGTTTTACCAAACATTTAAAAAATAACTAACAACTACCCTTCTCAAACTGTTCCAAAAATTCAAGAGGAGGGAAGGCACCCATGCTCCTTTTATGAGGCCAGCATTATCCTGATTCCTAAACCTGACAAAGACATTTTTAGAAAATGACAGACCAATATTCCTGATTAACATAGATACAAAAATTCTCAACAAAATATCAGCAAACTGAATTCAGCAATCCATAACAAAGATCATACACCATATCAAACAGGATTTATGTCTGGGATGTAAGGTTACTTCAATATCTGCAAATCAATTAACATGATACACCACATAAACAAAATAAAGGATAAAATCATGTGATTATATTATTGATATTATATTGGATTCAGAAAAAGCATTTGACAAAATTCAGCACCCATTTATGATAAAAAAACACTCAGCAAAGTGGTAATAGAGGAAACATACTTCAAAATAATAAAGGGTATATATGAATAATCCACAGCTAACATCAGAACTAATTGGGAAAAACTAAAGAAATTTTCCTTCATTTCAGAAATAAGACAGAGATGTCCACTTTGACCAACTTATTCAGCATAGTATTGAAAGTCCTAGCCATAGCAATCAGACAAGAAGAAATAAAAGGCATTTAAATTGGAAAAGAAGAAGTAGAACCATCATTAGTTGCAGATAACATGATACTATATCAAGAGAACCTTAAAATTTTCACCAAAAAACTATGAGAACTGATAAATGAATTCAGATAAGTAGCAGGATACAATATTAATATTCAGAAACTGGTTGCATTTTTAGATTCATTTATGTATGTATGTATGTATTTGTTAATCCTCACCCAAGGATATCTTTTCCATTGATTTTTAGAGAGAGTGGAAGGGAGGACGGGAGAAAGAGAGAGAGAGAGA
>NW_006292334.1:2046844-2054650 GCF_000327345.1 Myotis davidii | reverse complement strand
ATACAAATAAATGGAAGTGTATACCATGCTCACAGATAGGAACAATTGACATCCTTAAAATGTCCATGCTACCCAAAGTGGTCTATAGATTTAATGCAATTCCTATCAAAATACCAATGGTGTTTTTCACAATACTAGAATAAATAATTCAAAAATTTATATGAAACAACAAAAATACTCTGAATACCACAGCAATCCTGAGAAAGAACAAAGTTGAAGGTATCACACTAGCTATTATCAAACTATACTACAAGGCTACAATAATCAAAGCAGCATGGCACAGCATGAACCATAGGTGAATAGAATAGAATAGAATAGAATAGAATAGAATAGAATAGAATAGAATAGAATAGAACAGAACACTAGTAGAGAGCCCAGAAATAAACCCACACCCAGATGGTCAATTAATCTATGACAAAAGAAACAAGAACAAAATGGGGTAATGAGGCCTGGCCGGCATGGCTCAGTGGTTGATCATCAACCTATGAACCAGGAACTCACAGTTTGATTCCTGGTGAGGGCAGATTCCCGGTTTGTGGGCTCGATCCCCAGTGTGGGGCATGCAGGAGGCAGCCAATCAATGACTTTTCTCATAATTAATGTTTCTACCTCTCTCTCTTGCTCTCCATTCCTCTCTAAAATCAACAAAATATATTTTAAAATAATAAAATAAAATAGGGTAATGGTGGTCTATTCAATAAATGGTGCTGGGAAAATTGGACAGATAAATACAGGAATAAATTCCTAGATTACCAACTTACACCATACGCAAGAGTAAACTCAAAATGGATAAAAGATTTAAACTGTAAGACGTGAAACCATAAAAATCTTAGGAGAGGTTGATACCCAAAATTTATAAAGAACTCATACAACTCAACACCAAAAAACAAACAATGCAATTGAAAAATGGGCAGAAGACTGAATAGACACTTCTCCAAAGAGGACATCATATGGTTAATAGACATGAAAACATGCCCAGTGTCACTAATAATCAGAGAAATTGAAACTACAATGTTATATCACCTCTTATCTGTCAGAATGGCTATCATAAAAAAAATCATCAAACAATAAGTGTTGGTAAGGCTGTGAAGAAAAGGGAACCCTCATGCACTGTTTGTGGGAAGGTACATTGGATCAGCCACTATGGAAAATAGTATGGAGGTTCTGCAAAAATCTGAAAATGGAAATGCTTTATGATTCAGATATTCCACTTCTGGGTAAATACTAGTATATGAAGAAACCCAAAACAATATATCCTAAGAATCCTAAAACATTAATTTGAAAGAATATATGCACTCCTATTTTTATTGCAGCATTATTTACAACTTGAGGCCCAGTGCACAAAATTTGTGCACGGGTAGGGTCCCTAGGCCTCGCCAGCCATCAGAGCTTATCAGGGCCTTCCTTCCCCTGGCTACTCGCCAGGGCCTTCCTTCATTCCACGCCATTCCCTGGTGGTCAGTGCATGTCATAGCGAGTGGCTGAACTCCCGGTGGATCAAACTCCTGAGGAGACAATTTGCATATTAGCCTTTTATTATATAGGATAGGCAAAATATGGAAGCAACCCAAGTACCCATAATAGGGGAGTAGATAAAAAGGTAGTGGTACAATTGAATATTACTTGGCCATAAAAAACGAAATCTTACCATTTGTGACAACATAGATAGACCTTGAGGGTGTTATGCTAAGTGAAAAAAAGTCAGAGAAAAACAAATCATATGATTTCATTTATATGTGGAATCTAACAACAAAATAAACAAAACAGAAACAGACTCAGACACAGAGAACATACTGATGTTTGTCATAGGGGAGGGTGATTGGGGGATTGGGTAATAAAGGTGAAGGGATTAAGAAGTACAAATGGGTAGTTACAAAATAGTCACAGATGTAAAGTTCAACATAGGGAATACAGCCACTAATATTGTAATAACTGTATATGGTTCTAGATGGGTACATGACTTATTGAGAGGATCATTTTGTAAATTAAATAATGGTCTAACTGCTATGGTTTACACCTGAAACTAATTCAAAACACTAAATGTAAACTTTAATTGAAAAATTAAACTTAAAAAGAGCACATTGGACAGCTACCTGTTAGCAGGAAAAATAAGAGACTTATAGGATCCCACAGGCTGTCAAATACACAAGTTTAAATTCACATATAAAAACACACATAAACGTTCCTTTTATTTTATATCATTGGTCCCTCTTGCATCACCATACCCCTATAGTTCTATAGAGCTGCCTATTTCAGGGACCAAATTCTGCTTGGCTCCTTACACAGCCCAAAATGTATGACATGTGAAATGGTTTGTATCCTGGACCACTCTGTTTTAATGCCTGAGCTACTTTATTCTAGTTGCTTTTGTTACACATGTTTGCAAATCTTCCTTTGCTTCTGTACAAAAATCTTTTAAAATATGTTTTTATTGACTTCAGAGAAAAAAAGGGAGAGGGAGATGGAGAGAAAGAAACGTCAATGTTCAGAATCATTGATTAGCTGCTTCCTGCACGCCCTTTACTAGGGATTGAGCCTACAACCTAGAATCGACCTCCTGGTTCCTAGATTGACACTCAACCACTTAGCCACACTGGCTGACTGTACAAAGTTTGAAACAAGCACCCATATATTTTTCATTGTATTTTATAGATCACTTGATATAAAAGTGGCCTATGTGGGCATTTAGACTTTGATAATTTGTTATTTGTAGTTTGTTGTGTTTTGTTATTTTTTTGGTTCCATGATATTTTCATTTTATAAGCTTTTTTAATGTGTCTATATTTTCTCAGATAGTTGTCTGTTTCTGAAATATCATTTGAATTTAAACATGAAATATATTTTAGAATCAATTTCACTACACATCTTTTTATGCCTAAATATACAAAAGGGCAGGAGAGAAATAGGTGGAAAAAATGGATAAATATTCTCACTGTAATCCCAAACCATGTAATTACTTTTCTCTAGGGATGCTCACTACCTACAGGTAATTTAGATGTAGATGACAATAGAGGCTTCTATTCTCTTGAGAGAGCAGGATTTTCTTCCACTTTCATATAGAAACATAGAGTAGAACATACTAAGAATAATTTTGTAGGATCCCTTGCTTTTAATTCTAGTCATCAAAATTAATAGGTTTCTTAAGATGTTTTAAGTTCTTTATCTTTCTCTAATACTATGTTTAGAGTATAAAGTATTGAGTTAGTATAAGCTGGGAAACTTGTCTACTAAATATGGTTGACCTGTTGTCCCTAACTAATTGGGTGTGAGTTAATACTAATAGGTATGAATACTGAACACTGGGCTCCCAGTCTTTATGCATAATTTTATATCCATGGTAGACAGGACAGTGTGGTTAAGCTCATATGTAGAACTACATACATTTTAATACTAATTATATCATTTACCAAATATGTGAGTTTGCATAAGATATTAACTTTCTCTCAGACCCAATTTCATTTGTAAAATGGAAATACTAATATCTATGCCATACAGTGTTTCTACTGATGAAATGAGATAATTCATATAAGTACTTAATCACACAGCCTAGTACATAGGAAGTCCCTGATTAGTGTGGTAGCCGTGCAATGTACCACCCAGACTTCTCCTGCAGGATGTGCAACTGACTGAGCCTCGGCTGCTGCCTTCAGGATCCATTGAGTATGCACCAATGTTAGGCTTCCAGACAGCTGCTCCAATGACTGAACACAGCAATGATGCTAATAAAGGTCATTCCCACAGAACATGGGGCTCCTTTAATGGAGAAATTCGGCCCGAACACTCTCTAACATCCCAAATTTCTTGGAACTGTACTGCAGTCTTAGACTCTTCCTAACTGATCTTTCTTCCTGCTCTGCATCCTTCCCAGGTCTGACCTGCATTGTGATCTAAAGACCCTCTTCTCCTTTTGCACTTCCTCTTCTATATCTTTTACAGGTATTTCGGTAAATATCTTGCACATTTCATCCTGTCTTAGCAGGTGCTTATTCCAGAATATAACCTAGCACAATTAGCTTATTGTATTACTATACATATTTATCACATTTTAGTTTGATGTGGTGTCATTAAAAAAAAATCATCTTTTCTAAACCAAAAAGTCCAACTTCTTTCTTACACAAAAGAATATTAGGAAATCTTGGTTCTAGTGTCAGTTTTTCCATTAACTTTTTTGGTCTTGAGAGAACCACTTATCTGCTATGGGCTTCAGTTTTCTTAAGTAAAGCAAGGAAATCATGTGATTTCTAAAGTCTTTGAAGGCTTAACATTTGGTTTTTCTACACTCTATTATGTACTCTTTGGTAAGATTATGTAAAGAGGCAAGTGATGCTCTTATGTCCCAGAAGTTCACCATTACCAAGGGATATGTGTCAGATATACATAAATAAATGGACTGTTTGGGGTTCTTTGTATATGATCTCTAAATATGAGTAACCCAGACCAGCCAGTGTGGCTCTGTGGTTGCACATCAACCCATGCACCAAGAGGTTGCCAGTTATATTCCTGATCAGGGCACATGCCTGAGTTGTGGGCTTGATCCCTGTTTAGGGGCATACAGGAAGCAGCCAATCAATGTTCTCTCTCATCAGTGTTTCTATCTCTCCCTTCCTCCTGCTGTAAAAAATAAAGTAAAATTAAATTAAATTACATTTTAAAAAATATTAAATAAATAATAAATATGAGTCATCAGACATGTTGCTGGATCTATGTTGTTTTTGTTTTTTTGTTTTTTGTTTTTTACCTTATTGAGAAGCACTGAGGATTGTGGAAAATAACAATGTACTACTTCTCTTAAGGACAAATATGTAAACATTTGCTATCATTACGGTTATTCATTGGCATTTGGTTGGAAAATGATAAGGACGGTTGTCTTGGAGTGCATGAGAAATAGAAAAAAAATCCTTGTCACGTTTTAGAGAAAAGATCATACAGTAACATAGACAAACTGAATAGATGGTCATTTTCCAGAAGGATAGTCTCTGCTAGGAAAGTTAATGACTCTCAGCTTCTTTCTGCATGAACATAAGCATAACAGGAAAATTAGTCTCTAGGGCAATGCCATAATCATGTCTTTCATTTTATTTTAAAAATTTTGTTTTCGTTGTTTTTGTAAGCCTCTTTACTTCTATTTTACTTCTATTTTATTAAATAGCATCATTATTATAAAAGTAAAATAGACTAAGATGATATTGGAAAGAAAATATATAAAGAGAAAAATAGAGTCACCATATTTTACTATTTGGTAAATGCTAAATTGTTTGGTGTATTTTGTCCCATTATTATTCTATGTACATATTTTTCTGAAATTGACAGTATTCAGTATATATGGTTTTGAATACTTTTTCACTTTAAATTTCATCATGCACATTTTTCTTAATCACAATCATCAAAATGTGTAACAGTTGATAACATTATAATTTTTTGCATGTAATATATGTGCCAATTCCCCTATTATGGTATAACTAAGTTGTTTCCCATTTGAGCTTTTGTCAATAATACTATGTTTTGGGTAGTATTCCTCCAAGTACCACGCACACTCACCACCCATTCTATAGACACCAAATCACATGACCCTCCCAGCGTGGATCAGTATTAGGAACCAGACAAGAGAGCAACAAATCTATGAATTGGGCAATAGTCAATAAGGTTTATAGCAGAAGCTCTTTTTTTTTTTTTTTTTTGAGAAGCTGTACAAAAGAGGTCCAAGTCTCCTTGTGAAGGTAGGAACCAAAATATAGAGAGAAAGCAATAAGCTGAACCTAGGAGCAGCAGTCGTAAGTTAGCATAAGAATAAAGATTCAGGCAAGAGTCAGAAGCATCAATAAGCAAAGACAGAGAACCTTAACCAAAGTATTAGCTTGTGAAAAGAAAGAGCAAAGGGCACATGTTGCTAAGTATGGGACAAGATGATGCTCTTAAAGGAACTTCGACCTATCCTGAATAATCCCTCCCCCACCCTTGATTCTCAATTGCATGCCACTTTTCACTTACACCTGTCTGGGCAAGCCCTTCTGTTTTCCTTACTTACTCCTGTAGTTTTACAGCAAACTCCTAACATCTGAGCATTTACAATGCTTACTTATAAAGTAAAAGAGCCTAGGGTTATACACACCACCAAAATAAAACCTGAATAAATACCCTTGCCAAATCTGTGGTTATATTCTTAGGATGGTTCTGGAATTAGAATATATTGGTCAAAGTATAAGAACAGGCTTAAGGCTCTCGCACAATGCCAAACTGCTCTCTAAAAATAATTTACTAATGTATACTGCCACCAACAGTGTATGAAGAGATGATTTCAGCCTCCCTCCATCATCATTGTTATATAATAACTTTAAAAACATTTGTCGATTTAAGAGTCTATAATAGTGTCTCATAATATTACTGTAAATGCCTTTGATCATCAGAGAGGCTAAACCTTTTTAATGTGTATTGGCTATTTGCATTTCTTTAGCTGTGAAACATTATTTGCTCCAGACTCAATTATTACTTATTCTTAACTAGTGAAAAGATTCTTTTCCTGTGACAGAATCAACCAGATCATATTTGAAACTTAAAGTGTTTGTTCTTGAGGATTGTCATATATATGACAGATTTATTTTCCCCCTTTGCTTTTATCTGAGTAGGTTTGGGGATAGAGAAAAGCATGAATAAATCTGTTATGGATTTGATCCCCAAGTGAACTAATTAGTGTCTTTATGTTCTATGGCCACTTAACGCACTTATTTTCAGGTCAGTTCATTATAACGGTACCAGGGGAGGGAGTGAGGATGGTTTAATGCAAATCCTCCTTCACAGATAAAAGAGAAGAAGCAAAGCATTCCTAGCTGGTGTAAAGGTGAGGGTGCTATAGCTCTGCTTGGTCTCCCCTGCCCTTCCTTCCATATTTTCCTCTCTGGTGCCTCTGTATAATGTTGTTTTCACAATATGAAAACCAATATGGAGTTGCAATATTTATGAAGGATAAAGATCTTTTCTATAGAGAGATATATGAGGCCCAGGCATATAGATTAAGGTACTAAATACTGCCTAATTTCCACTATGTTGCTGTTTTGATTGGATAGAATAGTACATAAGAAATTTTTGTGAGTTTTTGTAAATTAAAAGGGAATACAACATAGCCAAAGAATGTTTAGACCAGAAGAAATAAGAATAATATTCATAATGAGTTTCTCATTCTGGTGCAGTCTGGATAAGAAGGGAAAAAGCAATGATAATCAACAACCATTATCTAAAAAGCCTAAATTAAAATATGAAATACAGTCACTTTCAGATTTGGCTATGTTCACTAATTCTGTGCTCTCTCACATCCTAGGAAAGAAGGTCAAGCATTCTCAACCAATGCTCTGTGAATGTCCACTTTATTGAGCAAGTAATTTATTTAGACTGATAGAATAGCTATCTACCTGTGTCAAATAAGCAAAATGACTCCCAACCTTAAGAGATTATGGACTTTGAATAGGATATGATAAAGGACTCTTTTTTAGTTAGCAGCCAGCCCTAGGCAAAGTGATAAAGTGTTGTTTATTCAACAACTCCCTATTCCCTTTTTATAAAATCTCCCCTCTTTTCAAGCCCCTTCCCATTTTCATTCCTCTTGAGTTTTGGAGCCCTTACTACAGTGTACATAGATGCTCATACTCAAGGGCTAAGGCCTCAAAATACAGACCTTTCATAACATTCCCATACATGCCTAAAACATATTTATTTTTCTGCAACTCCTTCTCTTGGGAATATAGAAAATAGTATTTAGCTAAACACAAAATCTGAAGCTATTTCCTAATAATGACCTTCATAAAAATTATTGTT
>NW_006292334.1:2045421-2046395 GCF_000327345.1 Myotis davidii | reverse complement strand
CACTTTTTCTTCATTATTCTAAAGAGAGGCAGCACTGGACAGTGATCTTAAGAGAAGAGAAACACTTGAGGTGACCCAACTCACTGCCCAGAGAGACTATCCAGGTTACACCATGTGGTGGGACAAGCCAAACTGATCATGGCAGTATCCGTAAGTTGAGGAGGCAAAGTATATGGTTCTGGGAGGCCTCCATGGCTAGAATTTTCTGAGCAGAGGACTGTAGAGCAGGAAGCTGCATGGACAACCAGAATACTGTAGACCTTCATTGGGTCCCCTGAGTACTTAACTACACATATGTATGAGGACATTACTGAGACTGGAGAAACAATCACCAGACCGAGAAGTGAAACTGTCATTGGAGTTCATACAGAGGAGTGAATAGTGAATGTATTTGCCAGCCAGAGCCGTGACACTTCCTCACACACAGGGCATCATGCAGTCCTTAGAAAGGTATTGCCTCAGTAGTGGGGCTAAAGAAGCTCTAAGTGACAGGCTGTCTTGTCCTTCCTAGCTAAGCTTACAGACAAGCTGAAAAAAGATAAAATTTAAGTGCATTCCTAAACAAAGTCCTAAATATTAAAGAAATTAAAAGAAAAATCCAGCACCAAAAAATGTTAAATGTGCCATGTTTTACAACCAATCAGAAGTTAAGAAGTATGCAAATAAGTAGTAAAATGTGACCCATAAATAGGAGGCACGTGGTTAATAGAAACATATATAAAACTAGAGGCCAGGTGCATGAAATTCATGCACAGGGGGATAAGGGGGTGGTGTGTGTCCCTCAGCCCAGCCTGCACCCTCTCTAATCCGGGACTCCTCGAGGGACTCTGGTGGGATCAGGCCTAAACAGGCAGTCAGACATCCCTCTCACAATCCAGGACTGCTGGCTCCCAACCGCTCACCTGCCTGACTGCCTGACTGCCCTTAACCACTCCCCTGCCAGCCTGATTGATGCTAAACTGCTCCTCTGCCGG
>NW_006292334.1:2041003-2044714 GCF_000327345.1 Myotis davidii | reverse complement strand
AATTGTTATCTATTCACACATGGGAATAAAGCACTAAAAATGAAAAATCTACAACAACATGCTGTAAAATAGATGAATATACCAACATAATGCCCAGCAAAAAAAGCCAGGTACAAAATAGCACAAACTGTATAATTTCATATTGAACAAAAACAAGCATAATTAGTCTATGGGGCTAAATTGAGAACAGGGTGCCTTTGGAGGTAGGAACATGAAGGGGCTCAGTGGAGACTTCTAGTGCCCAGGTAATATGTGCTGTATTAGATAGGATAACACATTATAAAGAGGTATTATAAATGTATGCCATATGTTCTAGGGGAGGTAAAGGACAATATAAGTATGATGAGGCAAGAATTAAATATATTTTTTAAAAATGAACTCTTGGAGATAAAAGAAACAATACTAAAATAAGACATGCAATGGATGATAATAACAGCAGATTAAACACTACAGACAAGAAGAAAATAGCAAACTTGAAGACCTAGCAACAGAAAATATACAAAATAAAACAGAGAGAAAATAGACAAAAGTAGTTCAGCATAACAGTAAAAAAGAAGGAAAGAAATTATTGATACATGTTATAAAAAAAGTATTTCAGCATGACTAGCAGAAGCAGCAAGGGAAGTAGCATAGCAGAGAGCTGGGGACAGAGTACAAGCAGCTCAGACAGTAATGAAGAAGCCCTGGCATTAGGAAGGTTGAGAACCACTGATCTAAATTATGGTTACATGAAGAGAGTTCAGTTTATGAAAATTCTCTGACCTACATACACTTTTATGATCTGACTCCTCTGTGTGTTTATTATTTTCCAGTAACCTGTTTTTAAAGTAAATCATCAAGGAGGCTGACTATAAGTTGGGCCTAATTAGGAGCAGCTAGGAGTGGAAGAGGAACAAACAGATAATTCAAAGACCAGAAAGTGTTTAGCTTAATATGGCAGTGTTGATAGTGGTGGTAGTGGTATTTTGTTTTGTCTTTTCCTGATCAGAATCTGTAGATTCCAGAAAATAAGCTGAAGATATTGCACTAGGGCCACCTCAGTCATTCCATAATGCCACAGGTGGACAGTTCCTTGAGGCACATTCTCCAGGGCTCTGGTGGGCTCTGTTTTCACTCACTCTGTTGATGAAATTCTCAGAGCCCAGGACACAAAGAAGCTTCAAGTGAATGATAAGTTCAGTAAATGCTTCATCTCTTATTCCTTCTTTTCCCATTTTGCTTACAGTCGGGCATATCCTAAAGGTATGTGAACTTTCTTTTACAGAGCATTTACTGTGTGTCATGGAGCACAGTCCCTGGATATGAGAAGAGAATAATTTATTTATTAGCATTTGAAGGAAACTTTGACAGTTATTTGAAACTTGATTGTAAATGCTGTGGAATTATGACTATTTCCCTTCTCTTTCTAGCAATAAGTTTCATTCCAGCAATTTTTTTTTAAAGAGCAACACAACAATTTAAAATGTCTTCTCTAATAGAAATTATACTTTTTTTTTAACATTCTCTCTCTTCAGTATACTATCCTCCTAGGATTCACTAATAATTTTTATGATCATCCACTAAAAAGAATAACCAAATACATAAACATGTACATAAATATTAGACATGGGTACAAAGATAATGATTAGGTAATTAATAAATTATATAGACATACAGAGGATGCTAGAGATAGATAGATGATGATGATAGATAGATAGATAGATAGATGATTGATAGATAGATAGATAGATAGATAGATAGATAGATACATAGATGACAAATACGTAGATACTCTCTATTTACCAAATATATGAGCACAGTCAGCAATTTTGGTTATACCCATCAAAAAATGGTTAAATTTATATTTCTTTAGAAAAAATTTTCCAAAGGGATTTTAATCAATATTGTAACCAAATGCTTGTTTTCTTTAAAATGTTTAGGCTTTACTCAAATTTGCATAAATATCTCTAAATAAAAATTTGATTCTTCCCTGACCAGTCTGGCTCAGTGGATGGAGCTTCGGCCTGCGGACTGAAGGGTCCCTGGATCGATTCCAGTCAAGGGCATGTACCTTGGTTGTGGGCACATCCCCAGTTGGGGGTGTGCAAGAGGCAGCTGGTCGATGTTTCTCTCTCATCGATGTTCTAACTCTCTGTCCTTCTCCCTTCCTCTCTGTAGAAAAAATCAATAAAATATATTTAAAAAATAAATAAATAAATAAAAATTTGATTCTGTTCACATAGGCTGATGCCAAATTCCATAAATGGAACAAAGCTGTCAGAACTGTATCCCTGCCTATGTCCTTATATAGTTTGGAGCTTAAAACATTCAAAATAACTTGTTGGTTTTATATATATAGTTAGTTAGTTAGTTAGAATGTATGAACTTTAAAAATAATAGTAAGGTGTATAGTGTCGCTTTGCTCTATATTTGACTTCTAAAGGACATGGACATAGATGTCACATAAAACCAGAACCCTCTCCAGGTAGCACAGGCTGTGTGAGCCATTAAAGCTGTGTTAAAAAGCTATACTCCTTTGAGAAGTTCATTTCCTAGATTGTGCATGGGAGGTAGCTTCGAGACTCACAGACTCTTCTTCTCCTATTATATGTTACACCCACTATTCAAGGCCCAACTTCAGTTTCTCTTTTCCTCTTGCTCTAAGAAGCATTCCTTAGCTCCTAGATGTAAGCTCAGAAATATTGCTTTTCCTCTGAATCCAATCCATTTAAAGTTCCTTCAAATTTTAGAGCTGGGAAAAACCAAGAAAATTAGAACCTAACAAAATGCATGTCAAAATGAATGTTGGGTGAATATTAATTAAAATATCTCTTCCAGTCTCCTCATTTCACAACTGAGGACAAGATATGCTAATTGACTTGCTAAAGCTCAGTTAGGTAAAGATGAATATTGAAAATAAGATTTTCTTACTCTTAAACCAGGATTGTTTCAGCATGGCCATGAGTCATTTCACTGATAATGTTTATAATCATTCAATATGAATAACCAAATACATAAACATGTACATAAATATTAGACATGGGGATTTACAGAGAGAGAACCGAAGATGGAGGCATAGGTTAACGCCGGAGATTGCTGCCTTGAACAACCAATTCAAATTAAGCTTGAACCAGGGGCCGGACAACATCCAGAACCACAGGAGGGCTGGCTGAGTGGAAATTCTACAACTAGGAGTAAAGAGAATATTATAGCCAGACTCAGAGGAGCCGCAGTGCTGAAGTGAAACTCTCAGGTACCGAGTGCGCGCGGAGCGGGGCTGGCGGCGCGGAGGGCGCGATTGTTTACAATCGGGAGGGAGTCGCAGACTCTGAGCTCCAGATCCGGGCGAGTCGCTGGGGACGCAGACTCAAACGGGAGAGGCAGGACTGTCTGGCCTCGGTCGGAACTCGAGGGCAGCGTTCTCTCCGAGGTTTGCAGCGGTTGCTGAGACTTTGTGAGGCAGAGTCCCTTGGGATGGAACTGAGAGTCGCCATAACTGCTCCCTCCCTGCAGATCCCCAGGGACCCGCACCGCCCAAATCCTGCGCAGCAGCGCCATCTGCTGGATAGCGCAGGCAATTGCTAGACTAGCACCGCCCTAGAGATCCAGCACAGAAGCTCCTCCACTGCAGACACAGCTGATTCTCACTGACAATTGGCTGGGAGGTCAATTCCTCCCAGTGATTCTATAGCAACCAAGGCATAGCTACAACAAGACGGTGCACAAAGCACA
>NW_006292334.1:2027115-2040279 GCF_000327345.1 Myotis davidii | reverse complement strand
GGTGGGGGTTTGGAGGGAGGGTGGGGGTAAAGGGGAAAGATCAACCAAAGGACTTACATGCAGGCATAGAGGCCTAACCACGGGGACAGGGGGGGGGGGGGGGGGGGGGGTGTGGAGGGTGATGTGGGGACAGGGACACATATATGTAATATCTTAATCAATAAAATATATTAAAAAAAAATATTAGACATGGGTAAGAAGATAATGATTAGGCTAACCAAGTTTTGCCATTCCCATTACTTTGGTCACTTATGGTCTTAAATGAATATTGTCAAATTTTATCATCTCATTCACTACCCATAATAGGCTATAATTTTTCAAAGGGTGGACCTATATCTGTGTTATAAGTTGGACATTCATGGTTGGGTGTGTGTAGTCACCATGGGCAAAATTGAATTTACTGTAGAAACATTTGAACATCTCTCTAAACACAGAACTTTGTTTAATAAGAGTCCAGAAAATTCTTCCTCAGGAGCCAGCATAATGGTCTCCACTCCTTCTCAAGAGGACTAGCAAAAGGCCAAAAGTTACCAAAGCTGATATACAATATAAAATTGAATTTACAAAATTTGCAAAACTCTAAACTGCAAAGTTACCTAATGTGAACAAGGTTAATCAGTTAGTAAAGAAAAAGGGAAAAGGGTGCATGTAACTTGATCATAAAAATATATTACATTTTATAGTATATTCATGCTACCTCATTATTAGGCTTGGTAACACCTAGTTGGACATCTGGGATCCTCCTCAATGTCCCTTATACTTCATCATATAATGCCCCCTTTTTAATAGCAAAGGTACTTTGATAAGTTTTTCTATCAGAAGAGCTAAATATTTATATGCTTGGCCAAAAAACTGTCCTACAAAGAAAAATAGCCAATACCTCCAGAATCCTCAATTTACTGGACTACCAGTATATCACTTCCATTAGAAAAGAGAATAACAAGAACAGCAGGAGGTCTAATCAATTCACTTGCAGTTTAGACTTTCCAGAATTTTATGTAGTAATTATAGTTGACATATAATATTATATTAGCTTCAGGTGTCCAATACAGTAATAGCATTTATATAACTTATGAAGTGATCATCCCGATGACTCTAGTACCCATCTGACACCACACATAGTTATTACAATATTATTGACTATACTAGAGGCCAGGTGCACAAATTTGTGCACAGGTGGGGTCCCTCGGGGGGAGGGACAGTGGAAGGTTGGCTCTGAGAGCTCACTGACCACCAGGGGGCAGCTCCTGTGTCTGCCCCTTGGTGGTCAGTGCACGTCATAGTGACCAGTTCACTGGTCGTTTGGTTGTTTGGTCGCTTAGGCTTTTATATATATAGATTCCTATGCTGTATTTTACATCTCCATGACACTTCTGTAACTACCAATTTGTACTTCTTTTTTTTCTTTCTTTATTGATTAAGGTATTACATATGTGTCCTTATTACCCCACTGTCCCCGCACCCCCGCTCATGCCCTCACCCCCCTGGTTTCTGTGCCCATTGGTTATGCTTATATGCATGCATACAAGTCCTTTGCTTGATCTCTCCCCCTTATCCCCACCCTCCCCTACCTTCCCTCTGAGGTTTTTTTTTTATTTCAGAGAGAAAAGGAGAGGGAGAGAGAGATAAAAACATCAATGATGAGAGAGAATAATTGACCGGTTGCCTCTTGCATGCCCCCTACTGGGGATCGAGCCCATAACCAGGGTATGTGCCCTTAAAGAGAATTGAACCTGGGACCCATCAGTCCACAGGCTGATGCTCTATCCACTGAGCCAAAACGTCTAGGGCAAGACTGGTCTTTTTTGGCTGCTGTTACTGCCAGCAATGCCCCAGCAACAGGTCTCCACTCTAGCAGTGGCAGCTTCTTCCAGAATAAGCCTATTATGCCCTTCAACAGAGCGTTGTCTCTGCTTTGGCATTATCTCACACCTTCACTGCAGCTTTTCACATAGCAAGCACACTTATTACCCACACAAGAATTAGCAGAGACCTTGGAATTTTAAACTTGAACTCTCTATTATTGGCAACTCAATTCCATGATCTTAATTAAGTCGGACTGTCTGCTGTCAGTGCTGAAATACTCTGCACAGTTATCTTCCTTCAGCGTCTGAAAGTGGAAGAAGGCTACAGCCCTTCATGTCTGTGTTTCATAATACATCTCTTTCCAGGTGGAATCAGTGACATTTTTGACCACCTAAGGTCTGCTTCTGCCCCTTCACTTTATCCTTAAATCCACCAGGTGCAAGGACTGAACTTCTTTCAATTACTTCCTCTTTGCCTTTTTTCTTAAATTCTGCCTCATGTACCACAAGAGAAAAGCTGTTGTCCAGAATCCAAGCTAACTCTTGATGTGCTAAAAGAGATTTTATACCAAATCCTACAGAGTGTCAGAAATGAAGACTAAGTCTTTCTTTCCATTCCTTTTTTTTCCTTTCCTTCTATGACATTCTGAATCTTATTCCTGAGGCAGAGGGCTATCTTAATCTGACTATAAATGTGCTATATGAAAAAAATGCAAAAGAGAAAAAACAATAACATTTTGTCAAAATATTATACACAGCCCAACACTTATAACTCCTTGTCTGATGACTAGATAATTAAAGGAAGTTCCTATTTGAAAGGGGAGGTGAAAAGCATTTTTTGAATCTCCAAAGTCAGTTTCCAAAAATAAACAGCATTTTCAAGCTGTAGAAATATGACAATCATGTTATATTAAGTAAGCTTAAATTATGTTCCTGCTTCTACATTGCTTAATAGGTTCCCATCAGAATTGAAATGTGCCTACATTAGGTATAAAAATTGTCCCCTTCTTATTAATCCATAGGTTTAAAAGCCCAAAATCAACATTTCCTAAATTATTTCAAGAAATAAAATTTAAATAAATTAAAAGACAGTCTCTCTGCTCCTAGAGGGTAAGGATAAGAATTATGATATTGACTGATTAATAACTAATCAAGAAACTTACTTGGCTCTTTGGTGAAAATAGTGGTGTAAATATCTATATATATAAAAGGCTAATATCTCTCTATATAAAAGTCTCTCCACCAGCATTCGCTGTGAGGCTGGGAGTTCTATCACTCGCTATGATGTGTGCTGACCACCAGGGGGTGGTGCGGAATGAAGAAAGGCCCCAGCCAGCAGCCGAAAGGCCCCAATCAGCCCTGATCGCAGGCCAAGCCTAGGGACCCTACCCATGCACGAATTTCATGTACTGGACCTCTATATTTATAAAGAGACAGGTTTATGAAGCTAATTTTCTTTTTATAATTTTGACTGTCTACTCCTATGGCTTCCTTCCTTATTCTGCCTGGTTCTTCTAGTCTTTGTTCCTATACTAGGTATCTTTCACATTCTTTCTCCTGGGAGTTTTTCTCTCAGTTTTATAGAGGCCCAATAAAATTGTGAAAATAAGAGGAAACTGTAACAAGCTTTAGCAATGCTAAAGGATTATACTAACTAGTTCCAGCAAAGACCTCTAAAATTGCCTGATATGACACTCCATATAATGAAGTCCCAGAAGCAGACAGAATGGTTATATATAAACATAGCCATAACCTCTCCTCTTAGATGTAAGTTACATTTGTGGTGTTAAAGAACTCTGGGGCAAACTGAATGTGGAACACATGGGGTTAGCCTTGAAGACATTAATGAATTCTCAGTGGCACAGAACACCTTCAGCTTGTGTGCACTGAACTGCAGGGCAAAGATGATAGCATTTGTCCATCAGTGGTTTTCTAAGGTGGCCCCTCAAAGTGCTACTGAGGTATCCACTGTCCCTGAGCCTTCAAGGCAGACAACTGACAGTTTCTGAAAGTCGCAGTCCTAACAAGCTCTGGGAAGAGACTTTAAACTAAAGGCAGCCTTGGAGGTGATGCGTGAATGTTTTCTTGGGAAAACACGCAGGGCATCGGTAAGGAAGGTGTGAGAGTTGAAATGTGATGATGTATAGTTTCTAATAAGATTCATTCCTATAGTGCGTGGGTCTGCACTATATAGTACAGGTTCCATAGTTCTACAGCACACAGTCAGTTCAATCAAAACCTGATATTGAGTCGGTAGCAAGTATATAAGTTCTGCCTCTATCCCTTCAGTCATCTCTTCCACATGCATGTTTCAAAAATGATGCCATAAAATTCACCCATCATCTAACACGAAAAAGATCATAAAGCTCATCAGTTTGTTCAGACAGACCCTGCTTTGTGTCCCTGGTTTAGAGAGATGCTGCAATAAACTGTGAAGTAGATAGTCCCAGGCAACCTGAGTTTACATTCCTACTCATCAATTTACTAGATCAGGACTTCAAGCTTCAGCTTTCTCATCTTGAAAATGGGGAATACATAGTTTATCTACTTTAAAACACCATTTTTTGAGTATAAAAATAATATACACAGTGCCTAGCTCATCATTAGCTCTCAGTAAGAGAGATCTTATCTTTTTAACTGATTTTTTCCTATATGGTTAAAAAATAAACCATTAAATGTATTCTGTGAATTTAAAAAGTATTAAGTAATACTATCTCCCTCTTGAACATGGGGGCACTCAATGTAAAAACAAAACATATATTGTTCAAAATACATAAAACAATATAACTGGTTTTATTGCATATAAGACAGATTTCTGTTCTACATTTCAAGAGACTCCCGAAATTCAAATCAAAATTAGGGTCATATCCATTCAGTGATGCTCTGTGGATATTGAGACTATGTGGTTTTGCAGCCAAAGGGCTTTTGAACTGAATTCCCAGCCATACTCTACACATTGAATCCCAGTGGAAAACGCAACTACGAACTTTGTTCAGCTCAAGTTAAAATGAGATCTGTGTGGGAGGCATTGCAGCTTGGAACATTCACATACAATACAGGATGCATCTTTAATGCAAGAAAAGGGTTTATTGGGAGATAAGGCACAAAAACCTGAAATAACAAAGCTGATGTTGGGAGCAAAGCTTCCCAGTGAAAGTAGAGCTGATTTGCTTTTGCAGAAAGACACCAACGGAAGAATACATTCCAATTTGCCCTGGAATTGGAAAGCAGATTGATTGCTTGTACACCACTGCTAGCTCTTAAATTCATCACCAGTTAGATTCTGGATTATCTTTGGAAGAATCACTGACAGATTGTAACAACTGAATCAATCACTGTTTTATTAAACCAATAATAATTAAACATTTTCACCTTTTAGTGAGACTTTTTAGATCCTGATTTTCCATGACAGATCATTATTTTCAGCAGAACATGGTCAAGATCCAGCAATGAGCACCGAGATGCAATCAGGCACCAATGTATGCTGAAATTAATAATTATATTAAATTGGCTGTAATGAATAATTTATGGTATAAATTCTTATGCAATTTGCTATGGTAACACACAAGAAGATATCTGCTGTATTTTAACAAAACACGAGTTTCCAGGAGTGAAATAATAGATAAAATAATAGGATACCCACTTCAGAGGAAAAGGCTTAAAGAAAGGGCAAGTACAATAAGGTAAAAATATGAAATGCCATTGTCATTGTCATCATTAATTAACATTCATTATTTGTCCAGAGGTGCAAAGACCTCAAATGAACCACTTGCAGTTTGTAGAGAATTAACTCCTTGCCCTTCAAAAGTTAACAGCGACAAAATAGGCAGGCAAGAGCTGTCCCTTTTTGCAGCGCATGGAAGAATGTGCCTACTTTGGTTTGTCGGTTATTTTCCAGGCAAGTAAAAACACATTCGAACTTTTATTTATTCTATTTTAACAGAAAAGAAAATTAAAGAGGTGTTGTAAAGGATGAGAGTGTTGCTAAGCAGACTGCTGTCAAGTCTAGTACATTGAAGAAACTGCACATTGCACATTTAAGCGCTCAGTTATAATCAAAATACTCACCAGGTATTGAACATTTTCCTGTATATAGAACCTGATGAATGTGCTTTTTAATTCTAAAATCAATCATATGAAAGTGGTGGATGGGAAAACTTGGGGTCTAAGCAGTCAGACATGTTCATGCAGCTAAAAAAATTTAGTATAACCTTGATTCCAGAGCAATATAAAGTCTACAGTTTGCTGAATGTTCCATCACTTCAGTATTTTGAAAAAGAAATGTTGAGTTTAATTAAAACCGCTATTTCTCATATATTACTATATGCTACATAGTTGTGGGTTTTAAAAATCAAATCATTAAAATCCAAGAAGTTAGTATTTTTAGTTTTTGAATTTTGACCTAACAAGGTTTGATGTGATATGCTATCTAATAAAAATCAAATAGTTGCACATTTGTGAGAATTGCTATTTTAGGTGCACATTCAACTTGATTTTTTTTTGTAGATTATCTCTTATATTAACCTCTATATACATTTTTTACTTGTTGTATTATAGATGTCCCCCATTTTCCCCTCTTGGCCCCCCCGACCTTGCTCCCACCCCATCCCAGGCCCACACCTCACTATTGTCTGTGTCCATGGGCTATGCATATATGTATATAATATCTTTGGTTAATCTCTTTCTGCACTCTCTCTCCCCTTCTCTTTGAGATCAGTCTGTTCCATGCTTCCTTGTCTATGGTCCTATTTTATTTGCCAGTTTAGTTTGTTCATTAGAATCCACATATAAATGATATCATATACTTGTCTTCCTCTGGCTTATTTCACTTAGCATAATAATCTCCAGGTCTCTCCATGCTGTCTCAAAAGGTAAGATATCCTTCATTTGTATAGCTGCATATTACTCTATCATGTAAATGTGCCACAGCTTCTTTTTATCCCCTCATCTACTGATGGGCACCTGGGCTGTGTATACATTTACTTTTAATGCTTCCTTTTGTATTCATAATTCAATATCCAAGACTAAACTAGAATGGAGTCTGCAGACTCAGTTTGTGGAATCACTCATTACTACCTTTACACATGGGCATTCTATCATCTAATATAAATGACAAGTGTTAGCTGTGTGCCAGGAATTGTGGTTAACATTTCACAGGCATTATGTTATCTAATCTATACTATAGCACTCAGAAGGCATAAAATATTTTTATCCCTATTTTAATGGAAACTGGCTCTTAGAAAGACTGAGAAATTTACCCTATGTTAGCACATTAAGTGATGAGGCTGAATTTAAATTCAGGTCAACCTGTCTTCAGAATTTATAATGTTAATAATTATACTACCCTTTCCTAACTAGAGTCAAAGCCCTGCCTTATTTTTGCTGACTTTCTTCATACAAACCAAACCTTCTCCTACTGGATGACTAAAGGTCTCAGGTTAGACCTGTATTTATTTATCTAATGAAGAGCAATCCTTTGGAGTTGTTATCGTTCACTTTTACCTTAGTGTGAACAGGAAGGTGATGGCAGCATTTGGTACAGTGAAGGAGTGGAACACAAAGGAAAAAAAATGGGGGAAGGAGGATTCTGGGATAAAAGACATGATGCATGCCTCAAACTAAAGTTTCCTGTTTGCCTTTGCCCATGCTCCAATCTTCACCTTGGGATCCATCTGGGTGACTGTTGAGTGTGCAAATCCTAGGTACCCTTTGACCAGTAGCTGCCTGGAAGACCCTAACCTTCTTCCCAACTGACCCTTGCAATATCTGAATTTCATTTCCTGTCAACTGATGGCCAACCAATGTCCTTCTGCGGAAGGACATAAATACAAGGTAGGAAGAGGGAAGGAGCTCTCTCCCTAGAAATTCCCTCTTTGAAGGGAAGAGTAGGGTTTTGTTTGCATTTATTACCTCTGTTTACAAATTTGCCTTTTATCCTTAAATTCTCTGTACATAATGACTGTTCAGTAAGACTTACTGGTGATGATGAAGATGACAATGATTATGACACAATTCCTCAGAATACTATTGTCCTTAAAAGATGACAAATCTCATATGAATAATAGAATCCTAAAGAACTTGCTGCTCCCTATTGCTTACTCAATTATATAGGTATGTATCCTCTTTCCAAATAAAATGTTTTCTCAAGCAGTCATAGGAAAATCCGTGGAAACAAATGACAGAAAATGAAACTGTTTTTCCCCTCTTCAAACATGTTTGACTTAGCAGCACTATGACTTTCAAAGATTAGTATTACCAATAAATCACTGTACCCACAGATGCAGAGCAAGACAGAACACAGGGCTGCTGAGGCATATATTACAACAATAGATGCCTTAGCAACAGTTTTAACTGTTCTGCAACAGATTGTGCCCTACAGCAGTAAATACCCGCACACAGGAGGTTATTTAGCATTTGCTTTCTCTAAGTAAATAAGTAGGTAGACAGACCGATAAACACACAGAGCTTCATCATCATCATTTTATGTTGATTTTAGGCTTGTGAAAAACAGAGTTTGAAAAGAAGAGGAAATCGGAAGCTCTTAAGATTCATACAAATACAAAAGCTGCCATGTTTCTTCTCTCATTTTGAAAGTCCACTGAACAAAAGACGTTCTTGCCAAAGCTCAAGGTAGGGCTGGGAGCACAAGCATCAGCACTTGCTCAGTCTGTAGAGGCCTGAGAACCATGTGTTTGGTGTGTTTTTTGTTTTCTTTTCCCCTTCCATTTGGGGACTCCCCTCCCTCCCCCTTCTTCTTTTTTTTAATTGAATCTAATCTTCCATCTGTCTCTTGTTCTGACATTTAGGTGAATTTCATCCACCAGACATGCTTCTAGCATTTCTACCCAGAAGCTAAGAGAAATATAAGTGAATCAAAATACTACACAGCCCCAGGTGGAGTCATTTCACACTAAAATAAAAAGCCCAAGAAACCATCAAGTTGTGCTAGTAGCTGTCTGTAATAACATCCTAAGAATATGTTTGTGCTACATGGTTTTTGCTACATCCCTAAATGTAGAAGGTGAGAAGGAAGCACACTCTGCCTCCTCCTCCCATGCCCTCCAGGAGTGACTTGTCTATGCTAGGGAACTCCTCCACAAACTTTTCCTTGACACCCTAAGAACACCCCTGTACTTCTCACTGGTTACCCAAAGACTTCATGGATGTTATACATCTGCAAAAATAGTTTGAGAAAAGTGTTTAAGGTTCAGGAGTTAGATTTTAGTGGAACTCCTGCACACCTTAGTGTAAGAAGAATTAATTAATATCTCTATCTCCACCTTGCTCTTTCTCTCTCTCATTATGGTTATAAGACAAGTTAAAAATCTATGTGCCTCACCCAGTCAGTGTGTCTCAGAAGTTGAGCATCAATCTATGAACCAGAAAGTCACAGTTTGATTCCCGGTCAGGACTCATGCCTGGGTTGCAGGCTCCATCCCAGGTATGGGGTGTGCAGGAGGCAGACAGCCCATCAATGATTCTCTCATCTTTGATGTTTCTATCTCTCTTTCCTTCTCCCTTCCTCTCTGAAATCAATAAAAATAAATATTTTTTAAAAAACATTCATTAAAAAAATATATATGCCTCAACTTTTCAATGGGAATGATAATGGTAGCTACATTGTAGGTTTGTTGTTAAAACTTAATGATGAAAGAGAGAGCGTGCTCATCCTCTCTCGGGCTATTTTTCCTGAGAAAAGAAGGAGTATTCTTCCTTCTGAAATGCCAAGAAATCCCAGCACAGGCAACAGCAGTCATGCTTCCTTCCACTGCCTCTCCTGCTCTTGCCTTTGCTTCTCCTATGGACTAACTCTTTACATACCATCACCAAGGTAATTTCTGAAATTTGAACATGAGCTTAGGTAAAAAAAAAAAAAAAAAAAGGAACTATATGCAGAAGAAAAGGCTAGAAAACCTAATGCTTGGACTGGGATCTTGAAGTACCACCTGCTCAGCCAGCCTGTTCATGTGAATCATTCCCTGTATCTGGGTTAGAAACAGGTCTAAGATTTGGAGCATAGCTGACTCTTTTCTTTTTTTACCTAAGCTCATGTTCCCTTGAGAACCTCAAAAAGTGACATGTGGTTAGCCTAGGGAAAATCCCATGTTCAGGTAACCCTGCATCTTAGCCATTGATCTATATATTCCTTTTCCCAGCCTTAATATCTGCCATTATTTTGGCAGATTAAAGTGGTATGCAGGAGGGCTAACCATGGGGTAGGGCATTAGGGAATAAAATCTATGCTAATAAAAGGGTAATATGCTAATTAGAGTGGGTCGACCAGACATCTTCCAGTCATCCGGTCCTCCTTCTGTACAAAGCCACGGTGGTGGGGGCCAAGGCAGAGGCAATTAGGGGCAATCAGGTCGGCAGGAGAGGTGATTAGGCCAGCACGAGAGGGCAGTTAGGGGCGATCAGGCCGGCAGGCAGAGGAGATAAGGGCGATCAGGCAGGCAGAGTGGTTAGGGGTGATCAAGCAGGCAGGCAGGTGAGCATTTAGGAGCCAGCGGTCCCAGATTGTGAGAGGGATGTCTGACAGTTTAAACTGGCAGTCAGACATCTCCCACAGGGTCCCAGATTGGAGAGGGTGCAGGCCAGTCTGAGGGACCCCTCCCCATGCATGAATTTCGTGCACCGGCCTCTAGTTCCACATAAGAAATAAAATCTCTGCGGTGGAGAGCATTTGAGAAAGGGCTTCAGTTTCCAGAATTAAGACCCATGGAATCAACAGGAATAAAATTCAATGAGAAAAGCAGACAGGTTTGTGTGGGAGAATGGTCTCTTGAAGACAATGTTAACCTGCATTTGCCTACAGGAAAGAGGACATATCGGTCTCAAATAAGTTAGAGAATGACAGAGAGCCTGTGTAGCTGTTAGAAACAAGAAGTAACAAGAATGTGAAAAGGAAAAAAGGAATGTGGTTGGGGGCAGGTGAAGAGGAGGTAGTCTATGTCACATATCAGGGAATTCCCACAGGTTTCAGAGACAGGATCATCCACTCTGGGGTACTCAAAAGATGTTGGGGTCTTTCAGACACCCTAGGAATGGCTCTCATTTTAGTTTAACCTAGATCAAGCTCAAATGGTCCCAAGGGTCCTTGGTCTTCCCCTAGAAGGTCAGAGACCCTGATTACAGTCCTTGAGTCCCAGGATTTGTTCTAATTAATTTTGATACACAAATATGCATATGTCAGCTTAGTGGTTATTTGCTATTAACACAGGTGATTCAAGGTCTTTCAAGAATAAGAAAAGCTGGGTATTATCCTGAGTTTAGTTTATTAAAACTGGAAGAACAGCAAGCGTGGAGAACTTGCAAAGTGTTCATTGTAAAAATAACTGCTTTCAGTTGCAGTGAATTTTAATAATTGAGACTGTCATTATGTTTGACCCATAAAGAGTAACCTTGATAGTTATTTGTTATGTATTCAGATTTGTCTGCCTTAGCTTAAGCTTAAATATTAATGGAAAAAAAGAAAGCCTAGAAAATCCCTCAAGCTGCTCTGTAGGAGTCCACTGCTTTTAGCTGGTAGTAATGAATATAATCATCATTTCTGTGCTAATTTTTAAACACAGCAACAAACATTGAAGCAAAAATTTAAAGAATGCTGGATAGAATATTTGATAATCTGCATATGCAAAACATATAACTTAGATTCTTAAAGTCTCCTCCTAGGATAACCATATTTAAGAATGAGGGAGATGATCATTATAAAATATGAGGAAGGATTTCTTAGTTGTGTTGGGAAAGAAAAAGTCTGTTGTTAAAAGACTGGCTAGAGAGCTGTGGAGAGCCCTTCTTATTCGAGTTACTTGGCCTCAGTGGCAGCATAACAAAATGATTAGAGTGCAGTCTTCATAGACAGATTTCTACGTTTACGTCTTCGCTCCACTAACCAGTAACTTTGAGCAAATTATAATTTATGTGCCTCCACTATTCAATGGGAATGAAAATGGTAGCTACATTTTAAGTTTGCTGTGAGAATTAAATAATATAAAACCTTGACAAGATGCTTGGAACATGATAAATGTTCAATCTATGTTAGCTATAATGGATGACTGAAGAGATCCCATTAGACATTCTTGGCTCTACAAAAATCGGTTTATACTTTTGGCAAAATTAAGTTTAAAACAGAAAATCCATTCAGAAAAGTCAAAAGTCACTCCAAACATATAACAAGTGGTTATTAAGCAACTAATCTAATGTTATAATAGAAAATCTGTACTATTGGTAATAATGAAGAGCTGTTAAAGCATTTGAGAATATATAATTAATTCATCAAATATTTACTGAATGGCATGCAGATATAAATTAATTGCGAACACTTTCCATTTAACTCTCTTCTTAATGTGCAAAGACCTAAAGTAAACACATCATGTGTAACACTATGCCTGGACTATAGAATATATAGAAGCAGTTGAGGAAGAAGAGGAAAAAAAAACATCAAAAACACAAAAGTTTAGAAGATCTTTTAAACTCCCTGTAGACCAGAGATTCTGCTCAGATTATTGGGCAATAGATAATCTTGTCAGAAATGAATTTTAAAAAGAGTGCAAAATGTATCCTATTTATTGGCTATTTATTATGAGTGACCACAAATCTAATTAATTTTTTGCATGTCTCACTTAATACCCATAACAAACCTCATGGTACCTTTGTTATCTTGATTTTATATACTGAAGCTTATAAAGGACTAAGTGATTTACCCAAGCCAAGTAGTTAATGAGTGACAATGAGAACTCAAGTCTTTCTGAGGGCATGGCACAGTTAGTGAACTCCATGCTATACACTTTCATCAGGTTAAGACTTTTCACCTTGGAAAATTCATGTAGCCTCTGCAGATAAAGAATCCTACCTAATGGTAGATTAATGTCTCCCTAATCAAATTGGCAACATGAAAAATCTAACTGAACAAAGGACAAACAGAATTTATGGGCAACCTCTCACTTGGTATACACGTGTCTCATAGCCTCTAAGTTATGTTAACTGACCCAGGATTCCTTAGGTTCAGAGAAGCCTAGATAAGAATTGGAAAGAGTACAAAGAGGATATTCATGATGAGAAATTAGAGCCAGTGGAAGAAGATGTTGAAATTATGGTGGAACCATGGTCTAAATGTTTTGCCGCATTGGGAGGTTTGATTTGTTTTTTGTTTTTTTTGTTTGTTTTTTTTTTTCATGTTTTTTTGTGAGTTTTTTTTCCCGTGGCTTTGCAAAAGAATTCAGATGCACGAAGATGGTATTTTGTGTTGCTTCTAGTGGATAGCATTTCAAAATTTACAGCATATCACAATGAGTGTGTGATATGGGCAAGTGAAAAGAGCTTAGTTTGGAAAGAAAGCACCCTGCTTTTTAAAATCTTT
>NW_006292334.1:2015142-2025360 GCF_000327345.1 Myotis davidii | reverse complement strand
CTGTGGCCCCCCCCCGGATTCAAAAAGACAGCCGCGTCCTCGGGTGCCAGCCCCTTTTTGCGCGCGCAAGCCCCGTACCTCTGCGCTTCACCTCTGCACCTTCTCTGGGTCTCAGTGTGCCTTTCCTTCCTTCTAGTTGTAGAATTTACAGTCAGCCAGGCTTCCTGTGGTTCTGGATGATGTCCGTATTGTTTTTCTGAGGTATTAATCAATTGTTGTGAGCGGCATTAATTTCCCGGTGTTTATCTCTGCCGCCATCTTAGTTCCGCCTTTTTTCCCTCTTTTTCGATTTGTTTTTTCTTATTCTCAATAACTCTTTTAGCAAGCTAAGTAAAGATTTATTCATTTTTTTTATAAACACAAGACTTCCATTACCTTAAAATAAGAACTTGCATGAATATAATCAACTTTAGAAATACTATAAAATAAATACAATTTCAGAGAAAACATGCTTTTTTTTCTAATTCTTTTCATATTTTTTCCTGTTTTAACCTGTCTTGGGGAAATTGTACTCCAGATCTGAAAACAGAGTAAAATTTCAGCTAGCCCAATACATTATAGAGAAGCACTTTCAATTTTTCACATAGAAGGAAGAATTCCTCTTCCCTTCCTTTGGATGTATTGAGCACCAGACTTCTTTTTTATCTACTACTATTAGTTATTAAGATAAACAAAATAGATAAATAGTGAATTAAGTTGAACATATTTGGGCATTCAGAACTAATTTTTCAAATTCGTTTCTACTCTATGCACAATCAGTAACAGGTAACATCTACCTGAGCACTCTATGAGGGTCTCATAGTCACATCATAGTAAAAACAGTAGTCATTAAATGCTCCTTTACAAGTTCTTTCTTCTCCTGACTTGGGACTTGGTTATACCTGTTAATGATATCATCATTCTTCCAGTCATCCAAGCTCATAAACTTTAGAATCTTTTTGTACAATGTTTCCTCTGTATGTGGCTATCTCATTTCCTCTATAGACCTTGTTTATTATCCATCTCTACTTCAAACAAAAGAGCTGGATCATCCATAAACCTATTTTGGAAGAAGGGAGGATAGAAGAAATAAGAAAAAATGCATAATGCCTAGTTAATTGCCTGATACATTATAGCATTCAAAATAATAAGTGATTAATCAAATTTTTATTTACACTTACTATCATATGTTCCTTGCCTTTGCCAGTCTACCTAAGAGTTCAAAGTGCCTAGTGGACAGTTTTATATTTGCTGGCAATATTCCAGACACACCTGAAATATCTCACTGATAGAAACGAAACCATTTCTGTCTTTAAATTATATAAACAACTCGGGGCCCGGTGCACAAAATTCATGCACTGGGTGTGTGTGGCGGGGGTGTCCCTCAGCCCAGCCTGCTCCCTTTCAGATACTAGGACCCCTCAGGGGATGTCCGACTGCCGGTTTAGGCCCAATCCCTCAGGCCTAAACCAGAAACCAGCAGGTGGACATCTCCCAAGGGGTCCCAGATTGGAAAGGGTGCAGGCTGGGCTGAGTGGACCCCCTCCCCAGGTGCATGAAAGTGCCACTAGTATTTTCATAGAATAGGAAAGCTGAAAACAGCAGGTCTATATTTATAAAATAAAGGGAAGGAAGTCCCTCATTCAGAGGGAGAAGAAGAAATCCCAAAGCGGATAGGAAAACAATAAGGAAGCAGGGGATGAAAACCCCCCAAGTCCCTTGTGAGGTTCGACTTTTGAACCCAGGAGTTACTATAGTAACCAGTCCAAGGGAATAGTGACCAATCAGAGGGGATATCAAGGCACCAAGATCTGCAGCCTTTATAAGCCGTAGGGAGAAGGAACTCAGTGGGACTCTTCTCCCTCCCCATGTGGGAGTCTGTGCTGTGAGATTTTTTTCCTCCCCCTGTGGGAGTCCATTCTGTGGGCCTCTTCCCTCCCCCCTCCTCCCTGCTATCACTGGCCAGGGCAGAAAAGGCCCCTGATTCTCTGATCATGGCTGGGGGCAGGACAAAGGCGGCCCCAGGGCCGCCTTTGTCCTGCCCCCCAGCTCTTAGCTCCCCTCTGGGTTTCCAATCACTGTCAGTGTCAGGGGGCTTCTTCCTGCTTTCCCTTTCGCCTCCCTGCATTGTGCCTACGTATGCAAATTAACCGCCATCTTTGTTGACACTTAGCTGCCATCTGAGTTGGCAGTTAATTTGCATATAGCCCTGATTAGCCAATGAAAAGGGTAGTGTCGTACGCCAATTACCATTTTTCTCTTTTATTAGTGTAGATTGCCTCTTTTATCCCTGTTAGTATACATAGTTTAATTTTGGATCCAAGACTCTTCCTTCTATGTCCACATAGGATCAAATTATGCATTCAGTCCATATTCTTAATACCCAGCTGATATTTCATGCAGGAAAAAATGGAATTTGAGCCTGGCTCCTGTGGCTCAGTGGTTGAGAGTTGACTATGAACCAGGAGGTCATGGTTCGATTCCCAGTCAGGGCACATGCCAGGGTTGTGGACTTGATAACCAGTAGGGGGAAAACAGTAGGCTTCGGATTGATGATTCTGTCTCATCATTGATGTTTCTATCTCTCCCTGTCCCTTCCTCTCTATAAAATCAATACAAAACATATTTTTTAAAAATGGACTTTGAAGCTAATTGTATTTTATTATGACTGCAAAATGCTTCAATGACCCCTAGAAAAACCCTGTCTGTCTGTGAAGAGCTCTCATTTCTAGGGAATTCTACCCGGGACTTCACTACTGCTTCGCTGGTGGATCTGGTTTAAACCACTCAAATTTTCCACATGTTACTTTTGTTATCCAAAAAGAAAAACTGATAATAACTCTTCCTTAGCCCCTCAGAAGGATGTGTCAGAGTATGAAGTACATGATTTCTTTAAGTAGTTTCTTGCTTCTACAGAAAATCACCCACAATTGAAATGTTAAATATAAATACCATATAAGACATCTGCTGCAGCATTTGAAACCACCCTATCATTAATAAAAATAAAAAGCAAGGCCATCTACATAATGGGTCAATAGCATTTGAGAAGCAGTCCAAAAAAAAGTGAGAGCAGTGTTGGGTGATAATGCTTTTTAATTCAATTATGTTGAAAGGTTGACTCATTTTTTCCTGTCTGTCACAGGACAAAAATGTGAAAGGCTGAGAATTACATGCAAAACTGAGGAGAATTGAATCTGAGATGTCTGATTTTGATTTGGCTAGCCCATGCTGCTGTACAAAAATAGCCCTGGGCATTAATCTGTCAGGTCCATTATTATGCCTATTTCTGAGATTTATACATTGGTTTATGGTAGCAATAGACATTTATTGAGTGCTGATCACCTGCCAAGCTCAGTGCCGCACACCTTAGTAGCAATGGCCCCAACCCAGTGGGTTTTCAATCTAATAAGACAGGCAAGGCAATTAAGATAGACTCAGAGGAAGAAAATGACTAATGCATGTAGAGGAGACAGAACAGCTTTCCATTCCTTTGCTACACCTTGTGGAGCCCACCATGGTATCTTTGTTCAAAGAAGCTAAAGAAGTATTTTATAGACCAAGAGGGTGTGAAGACGGATGACAGCAGCATGCTTAGATCATCTGTTCACTTCGGATTTTTTGACATTGATGGGAGTAGTTGATTTTTAGATGTTTTACTAATCCAATTCAATTCCTCGTGTGAGTTATTTTCTTATCCTCTTTGTTTCCTCAAATCTCATTTTATCCTCCTGTATATATATCATCATTACCATCTTTCTCTACCATGATTATTTAATATCTCTCTTCAAAATGCCTTAATGGCCCCCTTCCCTCATTCTGGGTCATGTAGCATCTTCTTCCTCAAAAGCATTTATTGAGACTCTCTGTGCACTTGATAATAAGCTTAGTGAATTAAACAGATATGATCCCTGCCATAAAATAAAAAAAAAATACTAAACCATTCATAGAATGTTTGTATAGCCTTAACAATTATCATAGAACAAATTGTTCATTAACTACCATATGTTAATAAAGGTGTAAGTGCAATCAAAGGAGCTGTGAGTGAAAAGGTATAGAACTTACATATTTTGAAAGGGTGTAAGTGACAATCAATAGGTTCTCTTTTCCTTAATTTTTAGGACATACCATAATATTCAACTTCATGAGTGGATGAGCATATAATTTAGGATTCTTTGTGTTAGAGGGTGAACTTCAGTCTGAACACTTTCTTCACTAGCTGAAAATGTAACTAATAATTTCCAGCCAGGTTGACATCTCTTTTAGTTCAATAACAAAAATAATTTTATACAAATGCATTTCAGTAGTTTTACTTTTAAAGAGATTATAACCACTGGACTATATAAAGAGGACATCTTAAGACAATTTCATTCAGCAGGCAGAGCAGGAAAACATTGACTCTAGGGAAAGCAACTACACAATCCAGAAAGTTAGAGACTAATGATTGAGTTCCCAGGGATTACAGGATACTCAAATTCTCTGCAATATCTCAAACATAAGGTAATGCATTGGGCATACTGCAAAACTCTAAAGAAAGAGTCCCTGCCCTTAAAGGAATTATAGTCAAGTTGGGAAAGAAACTAAACTCATTTAAAAATAACCTGATATATAAATAAACTAGGGGCTCGGTGCATAAAAATTCATGCACTGGAGGGAGATCCCTCAGCCCGGCCTGCCCCCCTCTCACAGTCTGAGAGCCCTCAGGGGCAGGAGGCGACCTGGCAATCAGGGGAAGGCAACGCCTCCATCACACCTCTGCTGCTGCTACTGTCGGCAACGCAAGCCTCAGCCGGCCCTGGTTACCTGAGCCTCGGGCCAGCCCTGGGCAGCAGGGGGGCTGAGGGGACTGAGGGAATCCGGAGGCAGGCACTCAGCAAGGCAGGGCTGAGGGGACTGGGTGCTGCCATCTTGTAGCTGTGGGCACCGCCATCTTTGAGGGCGAGGCAGTCAATTAGCATATTCCCTCCTTATTGGCTGTGGGCATCGCCATCTTTGAGGGTGTGGCCATCAATTAGCATATTTCCTCCTATTGGCTGTGGGCACCACTATCTTTGTGACAGAGTGAGGATCAATTAGCATATTCCCTCTTTATTAAATAGGATAATAAATCAATGAGACCAATGTGTAAGTATAATAACAGTATATGAGAAATTATGGTTTTGGTGGCCTTCAAAGAAATCCAAACCTTAATTAATCTTTTCTGTTTTAAATTATTTAATTTTTAACCTCAGATGCACAGACTAGTATTGGTCTTGAAATATATTCATCATTGGTCCATACACAGTCTGTTTTGATTTAATGATTGAGAAATTAATATTGAATGGAAAAATATCAAATATCTATTGGTAGTCAGTCAGAGAAGTTAGGGTATAAGAGGGACCTAGGGCCTATTAAAACGTACTTTATTGCATTTTTGCTTAAACTACGTTCCTGCTTTCTACTATTAGATCACATTACTCCCAAATACTCATGGCAAGTATACACAGAGATCCAAGATGAAAAAACATGTTTGCAAGACAGGCACGCGGGTGTGAGCGCGCACACACACACACACACACACACACACACAGGAATTTGGGGTATCAGATGTACTTAATTACAGACTACATGTATATTTGATGCCAGATCTCTCTTATGTTGCCCTTGTCCCTAACTTTGTAACTCAGGGCTTTAAATTTATTCTTCCTCAACTAGAAGTTGTCCTCCTTTAACCCTTCCCCGGCAGAAACGTGTATACTCGTTTTCACAAAATGTTCTTTTTCAGTCGTCGACGAGTATACTAAGAAAATATGGTAAAAAAATATTGTTTATAGGAAAACGAGTTACAAACTGTTTTCATAACCAGCATCAAAAATACTATATAGAACCAAAATAAAAAAATTAGTCTGAAAAAGAAACGTTTTTAACAAAAAAATTTTTGGGGAAGGGGTTAACTTACTACTCAAACAAAAATGGAGTGGTTTTTAATTTGTAAGAATTCACTTAAGAAAAAAGCATTCTATTGTGAGAAGTAAGCAACTCAGGGGCTAATGTGAGATGCACATTTTACTGATACTGGTTCAAGGCTGTCCTAGTCTCCAGAGGCCTGTCCCATGTGATGATAATTAACTTTTAATGTAAGCCTGGAAGGCAAAACACTTAAGAATCATCCAGTTTTCTCCAACAGAATGAACAGGTAAATGTTAACATATGTTTATCAATAGCTTATGTACTTAGCTATTATTATAAAAGAAAAGCCTTGTTTTTCCATCATGTTTGTTGCATTATTTCTCTCAATACAGTATCATAGAGTATTGGGTGGCTAATCTTTAGAAAGGTGTAGTGAGGTCATAGACTCTTAGAGATTAAATGGGTAACGGTAAGTAATCGGCATGCCTGCTGCCACACCCGTTTCTATGCTCATTTTTGGCTGGCATTGCTAATTCATCACATAGTCTTTTTCCTGACTCTGGACTCTATTATAGAAGACTTCATAATTCAATATTTGGAGTAGAAACTTGTACTCCATGTGACATATTTGCCATGTCTTCATTAGACCATAAATTCCCTGAATACAGGGACTCTGGCTTTCTTGCCTCACTTATTAGTTTATCCACAAACCACATTCAACTCATTGAAGGTTCTCAGTAAATGAGATACAATAGATCTAAAGAAGCATTTGCCTAACCTAGATGATAGGTGATAGATAGATCGATAGATAAATAGATAGATGATAGATAGGTAGGTAGGCAGATAGATAGATAGATACTAGACAGAGATGATAGATAGGTAGATAGATAAGAGAGACAAAAAGAAAGGGAAAATAAAAGAGAAAATATAGGTAGATATATATTACAATTCAGGAAACCTTCATATATTAAATAACTTCCCCAACAAAGTAGAGTTATTAGGAATTCAGTCTCCTACTCAATTTGCAACAGTTCTTCTTTCCAGGACACTTCTTTTCTCAAACTAAATGTCATTGTAAATTTTGCAAAATTAAATGAGAACATTTCTACTTCATTTACTAGTAAAACTTAGAACTATTTGAAAATTGACTATTGTCCATGTTTTTATTTTCTACATCATACATTATTGATATAATTCAATTTTATTTAGCTTTTTATATTTCCATGAGGGTAAAATACACATTACATAGTCCTTGAACTTTCCAGTATTCATGATCAAACAACTTATTAGCAAATGCTGGACATTTAATATATGGCCCACCCTGAGAAATTTAGCCAAATAGTATTTTTTTAAATATATTCTATTGCTTTCTCACAGAGCAGAAGGGAGAGGGATAGAGAGTTAGAAACATCAATGAGAGAAACATCGACCAGCTGCCTCCTGCACACTCCCCACCGGGGATGTGCCCACAACCAAGGCACATGCCCTTGACCGGAATCGAACCTGGGACCCCTGAGTCTGCAGGCCGACGCTCTATCCACTGAGCCAAACCGGTCAGGGTTAGCCAAATAGTATTTTACATAAATGTCTAGTATGCATGAAACAACCAATTAAAATGGGACCTACTGTTTAAAAATTTTATTAAAAAATGAGTGGCTGAACTCCATGTCTAATACAACTCTCTAAATGTACCAAACCAGTGCTATATAAATGGGAAGTCTAGAAATATAAGTGACTACCCAAGGATACTCCCTCTCTGATTGGACCTTCCAGAGTGACGAACTGTAGTAGCTTTTGTCACACTCAATGTCACTTATCACCAGTTTACTCCAAGAGAGTTAGAAATTTACCTTCTGCCAAATCCAACCACCTTTACCTTGGGCAAGAACTGCTTCCTTTTGTTGAAAGGGCACAGATATCAGGTTACTCCTCTTACCTTGAAGAAAATAAACCCTGAGGAATAATCACCTAAAATGTTAAAATCTGTACAAGGAAAAGTATTATGTCTGAGTTTATACCTAATAATTTGGTAAATGGTTTCCTAAAAATATTGATTTTTTTCAATATGCTTAGATCATAAATACTAGCTGAGTAGTAACATACATAATTTGCAACCATAGGTCTCAATCAAAATGTTGATCTTTCCGTTGAGAAACTTAAAAGTCCAGTAGATATGTTTGGGAGAAAAATTATTGTTTTGAAGTAAAACTGACAATAAAATATAATAGTATAAACTATACTATTTCAAATTATACTTTATAAATAAGTACACCTAAAACTCATAGAAAAAACAGATTTGCACCAAAAACTAAAAATAAAAAGACAGAGGAAAAACAAACCATAGATCAGTGATGGCGAACCTATGACATGCATGTCAGAGGTGACACGCAAACTCATTTTTTTGGTTGATTTTTCTTTGTTAAATGGCACTTAAATATATAAAATGAATATCAAAAATATAAGTCTTTGTTTTACTATGGTTGCAAATATCAAAAAATTTCTATATGTGACACGGCACCAGAGTTAAGTTAGGGTTTTTCAAAATGCTGACATGCCAAGCTCAAAAGGTTCGCCATCACTGCCATAGATCAATTGAAATCCCACTGGTGTCTATAAGATATAATGAAAAATAAATCAGTTATAATAATTTGATCTCAGAAGTTTATATGGTTTGCACTTTTGGGAAAAGAACAAGTAGTATAATGTCAGCATCAAGAAGGCATTAGTAGGTGTTCAACAAGATAGTCAAAGACACCAAACCACTCACAGTATAACCTGACTGCTATGGCAGTAAAAGGTGAGAGATTTCATGGCTGCATTGTGAGAAGGAATAGCTAGCCTCTACTGTACACTGCTCTGCAGGAGAAGAAACAAAACAAGAGGGCATCTGGGTTTTGTGTAACTAAATTCACCCATGTTTGTTTATGAGTTTCTGTGCAACCAGATCTGCTTATTTCAGAGAACCTCCCTCCTATTGATTAGTTAACACTGCCGCCTGAGGAAACAGTGGACAGGGCAGGCAGAGTCTCACTCTCCTGGTTGTCTAGTTGAGTGTCTTTGGATTGGTGTCTTTTATGAATTCTTTTTCTTAGGTTATTTTCATAATCATTAAGAATGTCCAAGAGACTGGAACCCACCCAGAGGAGAAGCAGAACAGAGATATTTTTTATGTAACATTTATGAGTTTCTTTTCCTTAGATATTCATAACCCAATCACAATTCCTTTTAAAACAAAATACCAAGTTGCATAAACAGGTATCTTTCTGATAACATCTACATTCATTTAATTATTTTTAAATTCATTCTTACAACATGAATGTTTTCAGCTTCTACCATAACAGCAGAGGCCCCATTAATTGAGCAGAGTAAGAGGGGTCATCATAATCATTGCTATGATGCAGCAAAATAATAATCACAGCTATGACTTACTAAGTACTTACTATATGTAGGCACTAAGCTAAATGTTTTAAGTACTAGATAGGCAAGATTATTTCTAGTAACACTTTAAAGGAAGGCATTGCATCCTCTAAATCCTTATTGTGCAGATAAGGACACTGAGACATGACAGGTTAATTCATCTGCACAGTGTTACATAACTACTAAATAACAGACCAACAATTTCATCACTGGCATTTTTTTAAATTAAGTTTATTAGGGTGACAAATGAAATTATATGTTTCAAGTGTACAATTCTATAATACATCCTCTATATATTGAACTGTGTACTCACCACCCAAGATCTAGTCTCCTTCCATCACCATATATTTGACTCCCTTTACTTCTTCATCCTCCCCTCAACCCTCTTCCCCCTGGTAACCACAATGCTGCTGTCTATGTCTATAAGCTTGTTTGTCTGTCTTGTTTGTTCCTTTGGGCTCTCTCTTTTATATCCCATATGAGTGAAATCATATGGGTTTCATAACATGACCATATATTAAAGTGGTAAATTTTGCTGCTTTGCCTAAGACATGAGCTCTGTAAAACAACTATCACAGAAGATTCTTCTAAATTATAGTGCTCTTCATCATTATTCAAGAGACCTGGTGTTCGGCATATTACCTCTTTATATATATAATTAGTCTGGGATGACATAACAGTCACGACCGGTCAGGAGGAGGCTGCACATGCAGGTGAGGCCCAGAACGGAGGCAGAGACGGAGACAGAGACAGGGGCCTGGGGAGCCTGGGGTGGTCCAGACTGCCGTGCTGGCTTGGGCAGCCCTGGAGAAACACAGACAAGGGAGGCTGCTCCAGCCACAGCGCACCAGCAGTCCCACCTCTGCATGTGAGCTGCAGAGGAAACACCTTTTCTGACTGCTCATTGGCTAAACTCCCTGTACGCCACTCGCAGTG
>NW_006292334.1:1999090-2015105 GCF_000327345.1 Myotis davidii | reverse complement strand
CTTCTCACATTGATGTGTCCCTCTCTCTTCCACGTGCTCTAAAAATCATTGGAAAAATATCCTCAGGTGAGGATAAAAAAAAAGAAAGAAAGAAATGTCTTATTCTTGAAAGAGACATCTTGAAAATGCCTAAAGAAAGTTGTCATTTTTTCTGGTGAAGGGACTGGAGTCCATGTTGATGAAAACACCTTGGTGGCAGTGGCGGCCAGCAATGGCAGCAGCCGCAGGGGGATGGGGGTGGCACCTTCCCCTGATCAGCCAGTTGCCTCCTGCAGAGGGAGGCCAGACTGAGGCTTAGGCCCGCTCCCCATGGGAAGCGGGCCTAAGCTGTCAGTAGGACATCCCCTGAGGGCTCCCAGACTGTGAGAGGGGGCAAGCTGGGCTGAGAGATACCCCTCGCCCTGCAGTGCACAAATTTTGTGCACCAGCCTCTAGTAAGATATAAACAAATAATAGCATATAATAAGAATTTTAAGTAATACAAAATCTAATGAGAAATAAAAGGATAAGCCTATTAATAACATTTATTGAGTTTCTATTGGGTCTATTCTATGCCAGATACATATGCATTACACCTTTTCTGCAATTTGAAAATCCAAAAAGCTCCAAGACTTAATTTACATAATTAACTTAGCAATGAAGTCTGACCTGAAATTATGTAAAACTATTTAAAGAGTCTTAATTAATCCCACTTCTATTCCACTGCAGAAATATGATGGTGTTTGCATTTCGGATGCTGTCCTAGATCCCACTATAGAACTGTTAAATATTATACAATATATGCACCATGCTGTCCTTCTAAAAGGCAAACTAATCTGAATTCCCAAACACATATGACTCCCAGTTTTTCAGATAATGAACCTTAGATCTGTAGCACTTTGACTGATTAAATTGCATGTATGAGTCAATTAATACTGATTGGTCAGACATGGAAGCTGAGTCATTATCAATGCAAAGGAATAAGGGAACCATAAAAATAACTAGGCTGTCCACAATCATGGGTATTTCTGGGAAATAAAATCTGGAAGGAGGATTTAGAGTTTCAGAAAATGAGACACTAACCATCCCTCCTAAAACTGTTCATTTTGAGAAAGGGGAGCTCACTGAAGGGTCTTTAGGATGTGTTTGCCTCTGGGTAGCTATGCTTCTGTGGGTGTGAAGACAAGTGCCTGGTGTCAAGCCTGAGACTGCAGATGGAAAGGAGAGCTGCTTGCAGATCTTACAAATCCAGTGTAAGATCTGCTTCAGTAAGATCAAAGTGCTGCCCCTTCCTGGTGGAAGCAGTCCAAAGTCATCTGCCTGCCCTGTAGAGAGACACGCTACAAACCAGCAGGGATTCTTCATCTGTCCATCTGAGAGCAAAGCCTTCTCAGAATAATGCCCCATGCTTCCCTTCTGCCTCCCATATCTTGAGCAGGTCCTTCACTGGTCAACTCTAACCTGAAACCCTCTGGAGAAGTGGATTTAGGAAACCTAATCCCCAATTTAACCAAGCTGGCAATAATACAACCCAGCACAACTTGGCATGAGACAGGAACTGGCAGTATGGGGCTTGGGGCGATAAAGTGAGGTGAGTTATGCAAGTGCAGGGCCAGAACCTGTCTTCATTTAAAATTTTAATATTTTTTCAGCATAGATTTTTTGCATTAATTTTGATTTTTTAAAAATATTGCATTTAAATATGGTTTATGGGGTTCCATGAATTTCTTTTTTAGTTTATTTTTAATATTTGTAATTGATTTCAGTGAGGGGAGGGAATGGAGATAGAAACACCAATGGTGAGAGAGAATCACTGATCTGCACACCCCCACTGGAGTTTGAGCCCATAACCTGGGCATGTGCCCTGACCAGAAATCCAACCATGACCTCCTGGTTCATATGTTGACTTAACCAACTGAGCCATGCTAGCTGGGCCTGAATTTCTTTTTTGATGTGCCCTTAAATTTTGCACCTAAGGTGGATGTCTCACTTATTCACTTATTTTAACCTGTTTCTGACCATGTGTGATCAGAAAACAGGTATTCTGAGTTGCTGCCTAGATATATAATGATATGACAACCCTGCTTACACCTGAATCTAGACATTTAGATAAGGACCCCAGTTTAGGATTCTTACCCCAGATACTCGCTTTGCTTTTCTCAGGGCACCTTTTAAAATTATCACTTAAAGTTGAGCATATGGAAAGTTAGTGATATCCACCCCAACACCTTATAAGTTATAGATGCCTGCTCCCCTGATCTCTGTCTCCTGTTCCTCATGACCTGGAATGGAGAGTTAACCTTCTCCTGGCTCATTGTGCCCCCTCAACCCCTCCTTTATGGGATCTGTAAGAAATAACTCTTGTGACTTTACTTCCTTTATGAGTGTACCGAAGCTGCGCTTTCAATCAAAACGTCCTTGGGGTTTTCATTTTCCCGAAGTGGGAGCTCAGAAGCTGAGGAAACTACTTGCCAACACTATGTAGGTGGCTTGTGCCTCCTCATTCAGCAGATTATACTCTGCATGTTCTTGATTTAATACACCAGCTACTGGTCCCTTAGTACACCATGTCAGCTGGTCATGCATAGTTTCTGACAGGTTAGGTGAATCCAAACTTCATTCCTGTGCCATTAACACTCCAGTCTGTATTGTGGTATTATATTTATGCATTACCTTTTGTCACAGAACATGGGGGTATTAAGAAGTGCCCCGGGTGGGAGGGCGGGGGGGAAGCTGGGGTAGAGAAGGACAAGGGGAAGGAGAAAGGGGGACATCTGTAACACTTTCAACAATAAAGATAATTTTTTTAAAAAGTGCCCTAGGGGAACATCTGCATTGATACATACTCCTATATGCCTTCATGTGTACTTGTGTATTAGCAATCTAATTTCTTGTTGATGGGTCAACCAATCATCCCATGAGTTTAGGTTGTGGTCTCAGCTTCCAATTTAATGGAACTATTGCCATGTTCTCTCTTGGAATTTAAAAACACTAAACAAAAGCCCAACATTATAGGGACAGGAAGCAAAAGTTTTGCTAGTGCAAAATTAAACATAACAATGAGAGGGGTCATTATCATTTCCACTCCCATGTCTTGGAGCCATAATTCCTGGCCATGAAAGAGACAGTACAATATATTGGTTGCTGATTCAGCGTATATATACATTTTGAAGAACATTTCCCCAGTCCTCCAGCTGATGCCATAGCCAAGCCTTAATAAAAGTTATTCCACTATTTTATAAAGCCAGCTTCTTCAAGGTATTGGGGAACATGTCACTATGGCCAGTGAATTTCATGAGCATGAACCCAATGCCATACGTAATTGATTGTAAAATCAGTTCTTGACCAGAGGCAATGTTGTATGGAATTCTATGCTAATGAATAAATCATTCTGTCTGCCCATGGATGGTGCTTTTGGCAAAAGCCTTGTGGTCAAGGATGACAAATCCAAATCCAGTGTAAGATCTACCTAAGTAAGAGCAAAGTGCTGCCCCTTCCTAATGGAAGCAGTCCAAAGTAGTCAACCTGCTGTGAAGGAGCTGGATATTCCCTTCACCCAGGAAATTCTGCACCTGTCCATTATGTTTTTCTGACACAAAGACTTTCAAAGGATAATGGCTGCTGCCTCACTTCCACCTCTCAAAACTCACCAGTTCCTTTGTCCAGCTCTTGCCTAGAGCTCCTTAGGAAAGGGGATGCTGGAAAACAGACCCAGTTTGACCAACTCAACAATAAAGCAATCTTTCACATTAGCAAAGGTTCTCTGGACAATATTAATTTAAAAGGACATTCAAAATTAGCAAGTGAGGGTAAAAATACATCATTTTATGAAAGAATCTTTATATTAGCAAACACACAGAAACTGAAAAACATGTTTAGTAAATGGCAAGGGGTCAAGATTAGTTAAAACTTAAGCTATTTGAAGGCAGTAAGAGTGATAGCTAAAGCAGTGATTGTAGTTTGGCCAAATCAGGGAGAATCCTGAATTTCAGGTAAGGTGACTAGATTTTATTTAGCAGCTAAAAGGGTGGCACAGAATTTTTGAGCAGACTGATAAAATAATGAGGGTATTTTTTTATGAAGAATTCCAATGTGACATTTTTGGATATACAGCATAAATTAAATATAAAGCAAATCTTCACAGGAAGACATATTAGGAAAATTGTTAAGGTCTAATCATAAGTGTCTGAAATAGAAAGTGTCATTCTATTTTCTCCTCCTCCATTCATTGGCAAAATTATAAAACTGAAGCTTCCATCTTTACTTCCTACTGCATTTTTTTGTTATTTTCTTCATGAAGTAGAATTCTAAAACTGTCTTCTCATCAAAAATTATCAAGAAATTATCTTAAATAAATTACTACTAATAGATGGATAATATATTAATATACTTTAAGTAGAAGCAGTACTAATTCTTAAAAGGTTTTGAACCACAGATACCTTTAAACTTAGTGAAAGGTAAGGGTTTTCTCTTTAGAGAAATAAATTTTCACACTGAAATATAAAATATTTCCAATAATTTTACTGAATTCACACATAGACTGAATCCTATACATGAATCCTTAGAAATACTATGATCTTAAGGTCAAGTATCTGTATCCAGAAAAAGAAAGTCATTCCTTTGGCATTTAAACATCCTGAGAAAACGGGACACTTTTTTCAGAGAAGTTTTTATGTGCCCCTAAAATCCTACTACTTAGACACCAACATCCCTTTTGCCTCTGAGAAACTCCACAGAACACAGCTGTAACTGGGTATACAGAAAATATGAGCTTCTTGCTTCCATCCTTCTTTGTCTGCAGATTGAAAGCATACTGACAAGTTTTTAAGAAGTCTGTTGCAGTTATCATAAAAAAGAATGCACACATAGAAATAAAAAATAAATTTACTCTTTACTCCACTCAACACTGAATCCCAGCTGAGCCAATGGCAGGGATAGGAGGGATGCATGAGGAAGAGCAAAGGAATGTTTCTTCTTTGAAAGGGCCACCGCTCCCCCTTCGCAGTAAGACCTCCTGCTATGCTTTCTCATTTATGATCATAACACCAGGGACCCAAAACTAGCCAAGAGCACAGTGCGGGCTGTTTTCAGGGTTTGGGGGAGCAATGATGGTCTGCCAGCCTTCTTTTGAACTCAAGCACACAAATGAGCTCTGGCTGAGCAGGGTTTGAGTAAACTGTTACCACGAAGCAGAGGGGTTACTATACAATATAGGTCTATTTGGCTTCATAGCACGAACACTAACTAGTTACACAAATTCAGGGCATAGCAACACATACCATTCTTGGTATAGGATAATATTCCTTTATAATATGAGGAACACTTGGTGACATTTACTGTAAAATAGCTACTTACTTGATAAGGGCTTAGAATGGAGAGTGTATGGACTGAATGTTTGTCTCCCCCAAAATTCTTTTGCTAAATATAATCCCTAATATAATAGCATTTGGAGATGAAGCCTTTGGAAGATAATTAGGTCATAAGGGTGGAACCCTCATGATTAAGATTAGTGCCCATGCCCTGACCGGTTTGGCTCAGTGGATGGAGCATCAGCCTGAAGACTGAAAGGTCCCAGGTTCGATTCTGGTCAAAAGCATATACCTTGGTTGTGGGCACATCCCCATTCGGGGGCGGGGGGGGGTGCAGGAGTCAGCTGATCAATGTTTCACTCTCATGGATGTTTCTAGCTCTCTATCCATCTGTCTTCCTCTCTGTAAAAAAAATCAATAAAATATATATTTTTTAAAAAGATTAGTGCCCTTATAAGAAAAGGCCAGATGGGGGTAAAGGGTGGTAAATGGGAGACATCCATAATACTATCAACAATAAAAATATATTAAAAATAAAGAAAAAGGCCAAGGGGTTTGCTCTCACTTTCCTTCATCATGTGAAAAAGTCAGCAGTCTGCAATCAAGAAAAAGATTCTTACCAGAAAGCAACCTTGTTGAAACCTTGATCTGAGACTTCTAGTCTCCAGGAGTCTGAGAACTACATTTCTGGTATTTAAAGGCCACCCTCTCCTCTCTAAGACACTTTATTTTAGAAGTCTGAACCAATTTGGAGAGAAAGAAAAAGTCGACTAACTTTTATTAAATGCCAACTGCACTTTTCAGGATCATGCTACTCAAAGTGTAGTATGTGGGCCAGCAGCAGCAGCAGCAGCACTTATGGATGTATCAGTAATGCATAGTTTGGGTGTCATCCTAGACATGCTAAACTGCAACCAACATATTAACAAGGTCCCCATTTGATGCAGAATCAGGATCCAGCCTAAATTGTTGCACCAAGATTTAAAATACAGTGGCCTAAACAACACAGGAATGCATGCTTGTCTCACTCAACAGTCCAAGGAAGGGAGCTGATGAGGAGGTTCTGCAACACATAAAACCTAGTTTCCATCTCGGTTTTTGTAAACTTTTAGTCAGGGGAGAATAAAGGACAAGAGAAATGCAGGGTCGTGTTTTTCCTTTAATGGTATGACCAGAAGTGGCACAAATTTATGTCCAGAACTTACTAACATGGTTACATCTCCCACAAGAGAGAACACACAATGTAGTCTTAAGTGAGGTGACCCTAACCTCAGGAGTCCTTTTCTTTTTCTCTTTTTTAAGAAGGGAAAATTAGTATCTGTAGGTAGGCAGCAGTGTCTACCACACCTTTATAAGCCAGGCCATTTGCTATCTGGCTTTGACAACCCTATGAAGGAGATGGTTTCACTTTTCACATACACTGAGTGGCCAGATTATTATGACCACCCCATCAGTACAATGAAGTGAATTAGTTAAGCAAATAATAATAATAATAAAACCTTGAGAGTATTTGCTTAGGAAGTTTTCAATATTCAGTATTTTTGGAAGTGTCAATGAAGTATTGATGGGGTGGTCATAATAATCTGGCCGGTCATAATAATCTGGCCACTCAGTGTATATTAAGTATGTGAAACAAGACAAATGGAACCAAGACAAATCAAATCGTTTAATCATCCTGGTCTTGTATGACCTAAGAGGAAATCAAGATTCATCTGGATTATATATCTGGAGAGATTTTACTAATATTGTGATACCTCGGATCTCTAATTTCTAGGATGAAAGAAGATACCTGGATATCTCCTTCTTAGCTTATAAGTGTACTTTTTAATATTTCTTATTTTTTAAATTTATCTTTATTGTTGAAAGTATTACTGATGTCCTCTTCAGGTTTTTTTCCCATTGACCCTTCCACCTCCCACCTGTCCCTCACAGGCCTTTACCACACTATTGTCTGTGTCCATGGGTTATGCATATATGTATATAAGTTCCCCAGTTAATCACTCCCCACCCCTACCTTCCCTCTGAAATTTGTCAGTCTGTTCCCTGCTTCTATGTCTCTGGACAAAATAAGTGTCCTTTCTTAAACATGACATATAAATGAAAAAGACTGCATTCTCCTTTCATCCCAGTAGCTATCGGAGTGACCAGGAAGCTGTATAATTGCCAATGCGAACTTTGCCCTTAACATTTACTGAGGACAGTTTCTTGAACCAACGTTTCTTAAAGCATTCAGTTTAAATTTATCACACCAAAGCTCCTGCTTGAATTACCCCTTATATTGAGCAGCAATCAACTGATCAGATGAACATCAGAATCACTCTTCCCAAACTACTATATACCTGGCATCTCGTAGATGCTTTAAGTACTTGCTGAATGAATGAAAGGTGGGAATCTCGGTTATTCTATGACAGTGGTTCTCAGTCATTAGCTTGCAGTACAATCATTTGGAGAGCATATTAAAAAACAGTTTCTGATTCAGTAGGTCCAGGTCAGGGCCTGAAATTTTTTATTTCTAACAAGTTACTAATTGATGCTGATGTTGCTGGCCCAGAGAACACACTTTGAGAACCATTATTGCAAAATTAAATAGAATTTATCTTATCACAAGAAGGTTGTTACCTACACATATGCATTTTAACAAGCATACTAAAGGATCTGATACATATTGTACATACACTATATATATGTGTGTGTGTGTGTGTGTGTGCATATATACACAAATAAATATATATTTTTTATTGATTTATTTATTTTTTAGAGAGAGAAAAAAGAGAAAGGGAGAGGGAGAGAGAAAGATTGATGTGAGAGAGAAACATCAATCAGTTGCCTCCCATACCCACCCTGACCTGGGAACAAACGCGTAACTTGGGCATGTGCCCTGACCGGGAATTGAACCAACAGCCTTTGGTGCATGGGATGATACTCAACCAGCCTCACTGGCCAGGGCCAGAGGGGTCTGTTAACAGATAAAAGACAGAGATTAACAAAGGATGGTAACATTGCCTTATCTTAGAAACCAAAGTCTACACTCTAACAAAGGAAGCCCATATTCATATATCACCTGAGTATTTTTCTATATGCCTTGGATACCTCATCATTCAAATCGGGATGATAATATCTCCCTCTTAAGCCTGCTCTGAGGATTGAATACTAGTATAAGTAAGTTGCCTGGCACCTGAGTTCTCACTAAATTATAGCTGTTTATACAAAACTATTAGCAGTATAGCTCATTTAAATTGTAGAGAGTAAGCATAAAACCTTATTTCAAGACATAATTTACTTATTAACCACTCTCACTAAAAGTTTCATTAAGAAAATATATTCTTTTCCAGAATTATGTTGTTTCTATAAGCCATAACAATTTCTTTCACCCTGCTACATAAATATTAGTCACTATGAAGTATGACCCCGTTATTTTATTATAAATTATATGAAATATATGATTATATAAATTATATGAAATATCTGAATTAATTTTACAGCCACCAACCAAGACAATTGAAAAGGTGAAAATGTAGGTTTAAAGATCAGTCCAAAGCTCCTCTTAATTGCAATAATCAATTCTCAAACTTTTTGAGTGTAAACTTTATAATTTTAAATAGTTCTATCTATTGTAATGAGTGAAATTCAAGAACTATGCAAGAATGGTTTTATGTACAATACCACTTACAAGGTGCTTCATAATCACTTTTTATCAGTGTCTCTTAATAAAAGTTCTTAATAAAAATAGGTCACTGATACATTTGTAATTTTGCAAATGTAAATGACAAGGGACCTGTCTAAGATTATACTGCACAGTGTTAGCGGCTTATAGATTTAAGTATTCAGACCCTGACATTCTGTTCTCCCACACCAGCCCACATTGCCTCACTACATTGTAAATTATTGATTTGAAACTGCACTGTTACCTTAATGAGCAAGGCGGGTGTTGTAAAACTTTATGGATTTACTTATTCTGACCTAGTTTATATTAATAATGCCTTACACTTTTATAGCACTTTATTGTGTTCAAAGCCATTTTAAATAATTTGCTTATTTGAGCTTATCACCCACACAAGGGAGGAACCAGATTCCCTAAAGAGAAGCTCGGCCTGAGTTAACCAGTTGCAGAGCTGAGTTTAGTTCTCATGATTCACTCTATTGTTGTCTCTGGTTTATACAAAAACATTCAGTATGTGTTGAGTTACCTATAGAAAAGTAATCCAATGTCAACTCAAAGAAAAAATAGTCTAATCTTTCATCACTTACCAATTGGGTGAGTTCCTTAAACTCTCTAAACTTCAGTTGAAATTGAGATTATAATGCTTATCTCATAAGGTCATTGGGAGTACCAACTAGGTGATGGCCTTAGAATAGTGCCCAATGCATAGTAAATAATCAGTAAATTGAAGCAATTATTTAGAAACATGAAGAGATTGCTTTCATTGGGGAAGAAGTATCAAATTAAAATACATTCAGAAAAGTTCAATAACCTGGTACATTAATAGTTGAGTTTGATTCCCAACTCTGACCCTATCATCCTATAACTTTGGGCAAATTATTTAACACATCTATGTTGGTTATTAAATGGAACAATTAATGTGTAGTCTTAACTGTTCTTTGTTATTTGACTCAATACGTTTTCTGAATAACATTAGCTCCCTTTTTATTCATAGATAGCCACTGTAATCATTCCTATCTTGCTGACTACTGGCTTTTCAGGACATATTATATTTAAAATCTATGGATTCTTATTAAAGCTGTGTTTGCTGGCATAATTTCTCTGACATTGAGATACTAAGGCTATTATCCCAGAAACATTATTTTAATTATTTTCATGTGGTGCTCCAGATAACTATGTTTAAAATACAGATAACAGGCAAAATTATTTGGAAAGATTTCAACAGAATTCAGGTCATTTGAAAACACCATTTCCATTCTGAATTATTTTAGTGGCTTTCTGTGAGAGTTCCATTTGAATTTAGGGTGTTTTAAGGCTCCTAACAATATTGGGCCAAAATACCTTTTTTTCTTCTTCTTATCTTTCCTTGGACCCTTTGCCTTTGCATACTCTTGGCTGGTGTTCTCATCACTCCTATGGCTCCAGGGTTGAAATAACAGTTATCCTTGATTCGCTCGTCCTTTAAGTCTATATAGCATCAGTGGACAAATGTCTTTGAATCTGCCTCTCCAATACCTGCCATATGTAATTATTCATCATCTTCTTTCAAATCTGTTAATAATGTGCTGAATTGTCTCCTGCTTTAGGTCTTCACCACCATCCTACACAATATTACAAGAATATCTTCCTAAATACTTCCTAAAGGACAGTTGGATTATGACATTTCTCACACTCCCTTATTCCCTACCCTAAAACCTATGGAAAGAAAGAAGAAAGGGAGAGAGAAAGAGAATAGAAGGGAGTCGAAGAAGAAAGGAGGGAGAGGAGATGGATAGAAAGGATGAAAAGAAGGGGAGAATAGGGGTCGAGAGGGCTGGGGAGGGGAGAAGGAAGGTGTAAAAATCCAGACTTTCAAACTCACCTTCTGGTCCAAAGCAGCCTTTTCTTTATCAATACTCCATCATGTATCAAATGATGAGTTCCATCTACATGTCTTTGTTTACACTGTCCTCTCCAAGTAATATACTTGCTGCTCATCTCTTGCCTTGAATGAGATTCTATCATTCAAGGACAACTCAAATTGATGGAGCTATTCTTCATTCTATAAACTGGAAGTGATTTCTTTCACTGAACCCCATACCACTTGTTTGGATCATTTTGCATATCATAAGTAAATAATGTAGCATACAAATGTTAGTGCACATTTCAGTTGTTCTACTGAATTATTAGCTCCTTGAAGGTGGAGATTATTTTATTGATACCATGATGCCTAACCAAACACATTTAACATTCTTATATTTATAAAGAAATTTATTTGAGATCATCTCAGATAATGAACTGAGAACTTATAAATCTGATGAATTTTAACCTCTATACAGTAGCCAGGTTTGAAAGTTCTACATTTAATATAGCAATGTTATCACTATTCTTGTTTGTAAATAATCTGAAGTCAATATTTTTGGTAGGTACATATCTTATATAATGCAGTGCCTGCAATACAGTAGGTCTATAAATAATTGTTAAATGATTAAATGAACAAAGGAACATTTTGGGCTTATCTCTCTTGAACTGTGTCTCTAACAAGTCTGTTTAATAATGGCAAATGTTCATTTTTTGATGGCGCCTTTCCCTTTTTGAAAATAGCCATCAATTGTGAGGCAAACTTGGTGCATAATATTAGCAATCGAGCCAATACGTTTTGACCAAAGGAATAAGAAATTATAGAGTGGAAAGATTGATTTTTATGCCAACTCCAAAATCTGTTTTAACTAGCATGTCAAACACAGTATTTATTTAGTCATAACTTACATTGATTCTACCAGAAACATATTTAGAAATAGACTGTCTCTTTGGTTGACAATTTTGTATTTTGCTGATTTCTATTTCAACAATGCCATATAAAAACTTACTCCTTTGCCTACTCCTTCAATGTTACCTGTCAACACCTGAACTAAATTAAATAATAAGCTGTCTTATGTATTTAAATCGCAGTACATATGAAGTCAGGATTGAGCATAATAGCTTATCAGGCTCTGTGAATGCATGGAATCTTCAAGTGGGGGCAGTGATTCCATTGAAATTGAGATAAACACTTTTCTTCATATAGTTTTATGTATAATCAGAGAAATCATGACAAACTGAACCATTCACATGATTCATAATAGCAATTTTGAAAAGATGTCTTTCTTCTTTACCAAACAAAATATGGGACAAATTACTAAAGATCTATCTGTGGAGAAGTTGAATTCTAGCTTATCTTAGGAAAAAAGCAAGTCTAGTGAATTTCAGAAGCATCAGATAGTTAAGATGGTTTATATATAGCCTTGTCTGCAAGGAGGGTGATATAATAAGTTCCCTGTCCAATTTATAAATAGATAAGATTGTTCCCTTTCAATTTGTTATGGTTGTGGTATTCTAAAATGATAACAAGAAGCAGAAAAACTTGTGCATAACCTGGAGGATTATTTGCTTTACCCCAAAGTACTCAATGTTTTACAATATCATCAGATCATTAGCTCCACATGGCAAAATGTACGCTTCGTTATTTTCTTTCAATCTATGCCACAATTTTTGACACAGCTTCTTACAGGTAGTTGGTATCAAATTCTACTTGCTGAAATGAACATGTTAACTTTAAAATATTGGAGTGAGAGGTATATTTTATTTTGGCAACACTAAAATAATAGACGATATAATTTCAATGCTGCTCCTCTTCATAGTCCAGCCTTCCTAAAGAGTGTTCCATAGAACACTTTATACCAATTCCTTTAAAAAAAGATCTGCATTCAAATAAACTATGGAATTTGTGTATCTCTTAGCTATCCATAGTATTGACCCCAAAATATCACTAAACTGTCCAAAAATGAAGAACTCTCTTATTTTTTAATCCAAGCCCTTCCAAAAAAATATAATGATGAAAACTTTTGCAAAAATTTCGTATTAGCATTTCACATACATTCCGTAGCACTAGTTCAGAAGAGGCTATCTTAACTAACCATCCACTTCTGAAACACTAGGGAGGCTATTTAATCTAGCCTTATACAGTTTAGCAGAACCTGGAGCAGGGGTCCTCAAACTTTTTAAACAGGGGGCCAGTTCACTGTCCCTCAGACCATTGGAGGGCCGGACTATAGTTTAAAAAAAACCTATAAACAAATTCCTATGCACACTGGACATATCTTATTTTGAAGTAAAAAAAAACAAAACGGGAACAAATACAATGTTTGTATTTGCATGTGGCCTGTGGGCCGTAGTTTGAGGACCCCTGATCTGGAGAGAGAGAAAGAATTTCTGGCTCATGATTTGCAAAGCACAAGCTTGTGGTGTCAAAGCATTCTCCTTCAAGGACTCCAAATGATCAAATCCTTCCAGCTTGGCTGCTCTATGGTGGAAATCACCTCACAGATTGCTGAGCAGCATTGAGGCAATTCTGTCTCTCTTCTCCTGCTACGGTTAGGATGATGTGTTGGCTCCTTTCCACATTCTGCTCCCATTCACAGATGAGCATTAGAGAGATTTTGGAAATAGAGGCCTTTATGTCTGCCATGAACAAGGTCAATTCAGTGTGGCAGCTGCGAGCTGGTGACATAGACTTATATTGACACAACCCACTTTTTTGCTGCAGAATCACAAAGTGAAAGCACCCGGGGCTCTGCTGCCGTTTTCAATAAGATGCGAATTTTTCCCTTCCTTGTATTAAGCAGAGATCTGTCATCTTGACTTGTACACTAAATGGTCCATTCTGACTGCTTTGTTTGTGTCCAATACCAGCCAGAATCCAGAAACATGTGTTAACACTCGGCCTGTTTGGGGGCTGGTTGGAAGGGCCTGAGGCAAGACTCCCTGATGCCTGCTGGAGGCTAGTCAATAATCATTAGCCCTTCAAGTGGTGGATGCCCAACCTAAACTGTATTTATTTATTTAAAAAAAATCTTTACTTTAAGCCACAGGGAAAGGCATTTTAGAGAACGCAGTTTCCTAGCAGTTACTAGATTGGAATAAAGATACTGTTACAACTGAGTGGGAGGCTGACAGAGGGGGCGCTCTTCTCAATGGAAATAATAGGAAGTTATTAAAGTAAATTAATTAGGCTGTGTCCCACAATACTACTTAGAATCCTGTAGTTATTTTTTATATTCAAAGTTCATCATTTAGGCAAAAAAAAAAGAAGAAGAAGAAGAAGAAAGAGAGATTTCTTTGCAAAGCAGAATCTCCAGCATGGTGGCAAAATAATGCACCAAGCTCTTATATAAAGCACTGCATCAGTCAACTCAGCACATCCTATATAATAAAAGGCTAATATGCAAATTGTCCCCTCAACCAGGAGTTCAACTGGAAGTTTGGCCAGGGGGCGGGGCCCACCGGCCAACCACCCACAGCCCCTCCCTCTGGCCAGCCCCCCTCCTGATCGGCCCCCTACCCTGATCTGGGGCAGGGCCAGCCGGCCAACCACCCATGGCCTCTCCCCCTGGCCAGCCCAGCCCAATTGGCCCCAATCAGGGTGGGCCAGCTGGACCCTACCCGTGCACAAATTCATGCACTGGGCCTCTAGTTAAATATAAGCAGTGAATTCTTAGTGCTTTCACTCTGAAAGAAACAAACTGAGGACATTGAAATTAATACAAGGACATAGAAACACAAACAACTTTTTAAACACTGGCTATATCTAGGTTAAATAAGGTTTCTTTTATATGGCACAAATGTTTCTTTATTTCAGTAGTAGAAGCTAAAAGATGCCTATTGTATACAGAGTTTATTAGATAAGAAATTAGTGTTTATATTTGTTTTTTCCTCCTTTTAAAATCAATATCTCTCTCTAGATTCTAACGTCACAACCTACATTGCACCATCTATGAGTCAGAGAAGCCATCAAGTGAGTTGTGGAGCACATGCACATGCACTCATCCTTTAGTTAAACAAAAACCTTGTAGCTCTGTATCTTAAACAAAGCTCTTTGCCAGGAACATATTTCCTAATTTAAAGACCATCACTTCCAGCCAAGAAACACAACTGGGCATGTAGCTACTGGAGTAAATTTCCCAAAAAGTCAACAATAATAGGAATCTCAAATCTATACCCAAAATCTATATCTGACTTTTATTTAGATAATTTATGCATAGTATCAGCATCAATTTTAAACCCCAGAGTACAAACCATCATGCATTTCTTCTGATCTGTCTTTTAGGTCCTTACTCAGATGACATTTCCACTTCAAGCTTTGCCTAAGAAGCATTCCCTGTAGAACTGAGTCTCTCATTGGACATGGGTTGAGCGAAGACAACTAGAAGGAAATAAGGCTAAGAAGATGAAATAAAAAGATCCAGGAGTGAGGCTACAAGTAGTCAGGATGGGGAAGAAAGAGTCAGGACTACCATTGGGCTGAAGCAGGGTAGAGCCAAGCATCATCCAAAATACAGAACCTTGGAGAAGAGCCAGAATACATCCAATCAGAGTCCAACTGAGCTCCCATCAAAAGGTAAGAAGTGGAAGAGAACTGTAATACAAGACAGAAACAAGGGCTTTCTGAATGAGGGGATGGGACCTGAAAGATAAGGAAATGAGCAAACCACAAATGGACTCACTATTACTTTGGTGAGAAGTTCTAACTTCCTGCTTGTAGTGACACTAGATTACTAAGAATGCTGAATTGGGAAAAATAAGGAAGACTATGTCAGAAATAGAGGTAGCATTAAAGGCATGGAAAGCACAAACTTGGATTTGAATATTACTTCCAAATACCACCAATTACTACTTATGCTACTTTAGGGAAATTGCCTAATTTTTCTCATGGTCATATTTGGAAAATAATGATAATATACCTTTCATTACTGCCTATGACAGGATTAAATAAAACAATTCATGTAATGTGCAAAACCCAGTGATTAGGGTATAGAAGCATGCAGTAAATGGTTACCTGATATTGTCAATATTATTAATTTTATAGTAACAATATTGTACAAGAGTTTTTATTTCCTACAGAAAGCTGTGGCAAAGTGAGAAAAAAGTTATTTTTAAGTCCATAGTCTATATCGTCCAAATCCTGAAACACCAATCAGAAAGAATATATGCACCCTTATGTTCATACAGTGTTATTTATAACAGCTAAGATCTGGAAAGAGCCCAAATA
>NW_006292334.1:1992800-1998884 GCF_000327345.1 Myotis davidii | reverse complement strand
CAGGATATCCACTTTTTGATCAAACACCACTCTATATGTTGCTGTGAAGGTATTTTTTAGATGTGATTAACATTTAAATCAGTGGACTGAGTAGATTATCCTTCCATAATGTGACTGGTCCTTATCCAATCAGTAGAAAGCCATAATTTTTTCCTCCAAAGTGCCAACATCAATCTTCCCTGAGACACCAGCCTGCCAGACTGCAATACAGAATTCAGACTTGCAAGCCCATAACTGCATGAGCAAATCCTGAAACACCAATCAGAAAGAATATATGCACCCTTATGTTCATACAGTGTTATTTATAACAGCTAAGATCTGGAAAGAGCCCAAATACGCATTGGTAGATAAATGAATAAAAAAGCTGTGGTACATTTACACAATGGAATACTATGAAACTGTAAAAAAGAAGGCTATCTTACTTCTAGGAATATATCCCAAAAAAATAGAAACACCAATCAGAAAGGATATATGCACCCCTATGTTCACAGCAGCACCATTTACAATAGCTAAGATTTGGAAACAGCCTAAGTGCCCATCAGCAGATGAGTGGATTAGAAAACTTTGTTACATCTGCACAATGGAATACTACACTGCTGTAAAAAAGAAAAGGAATTCTTACCATTTGCAACAGCATGGATGGAATTGGAGAGCATTATGCTAAGCAAAATAAGCCAGTCAGAGAAAGATAAATATCACATAATCTCACTCATTTGTGGAATATAATGAACAACATAAACTGATGAACAAAAATAGAACCAGAGTCATAGAAGCATTGAACAGACTGTCCAACTTATGAGGGAAGGTATGGGGTGACAGGTAAGAGATCAACCAAAGGACTTATATGCATGCATATGAGCATAACCAATGGACACAGACAGTGGGAGGGTGAAAGCATGTGCTGGGGTATGGGGGCAGCTGGGGAGAGGTCAATGGGGGAAAAGGAGAGTGATATAATACTTTAAACAATAAAGAATTTAAATTTTTTTAAAAAAGAGGCTATATTACCCTTTGAGACAGCATGGAGGGACCTGGAGAATATTATCCTAAGTGAAATAAGCCAGTTAGAGAAAGACAAATATCACATGATCTCACTTATATGTGAAATATAATGAACAAAATAAATTGATAAACAAAATAGGTCCAGAGACATGGAATCATGGAACAGACTGATGAGTAACAGAGGGAAGGAGGGGGGCAGGAAGAGATTGACCAAAAAACTACTATGCATATAGGCATAATCCATGGACACAGACAACAGTGAAGTAAAGTCCTGGGGTTGAGTGGGAGCTAGAGGGAGGAGTGTAATGAGGAAAAACAGGGGACTCTATAACTCTATCCTATCTAATAAAAGAGAAACATGTAAATTAGCCATCCCTCCACTAAGCTCACCAGCCAATCAGGAGTGAGTATGCAAATTAACCCGACAAAGATGGCAGGTTGATTTGCATATACAAGTGCCAGGCAGAGAGCAGAGCAGGAGAGCTGGCAGCTTGGGGGGGCGTGGCTCCCTCAGTAGCTGGGCAGAGAGCAGAGCAGGAGAGTCGGAAGCTTGGGGGACCGTGGCTCCCTCAGTCACTCCCAATGTGGGGAGCAACAGGAATTCTGGGAATAGTAGTTCTGATGGCAGCCCCAGGACCAGAAGTGGAAGCCCAGACCCCTGGGAGCACCAGGAATGCTGGGAATCATAGTTCTGGCGGCTGACAGATCTCCTAGACACCAGAGCAAAGTGAGCCTGGAGCAAGTTACTGTTGCGGTGGGGGATGGAGGGAAAGCAAAGGTGAGAGACATAAGTAAAATCAGAGCGTCTAGGAAAAATTAAAGGGAAGATATCCTGAACTTCCAGAAAATCTCCACCAATGAAGCAAAGAAAAAAAAAGCCTCTATTATTCTGTGAGCAACAAACCAAACTGGGCGGGGGGTCTCAGACAATTGGCTCATATGATTGCAAAGACAGACAGAAACTCCAGGTTGGAGAATGATCCCCTGAGGGCTCCCAGATTGGAGAGGGTGCAGGTCGGGCTGAGGGATCACTCCCCACCCCCCTACGCCACCCCTACCCTTGTGCACAAATCTTCATGTACCGGGCCCCTAGTCAACAATAAAGACCATTTTTTAAAGTACATAATCAAGTCAGAGTGGCATAGCTTAGAATCTTATTTACTTGCATTTTCTTTCCTCTCATAAGTTGTGAAAATATGTAATAACTAGAGGACAGGTGCACAAAATTCATGCCTGGATAGGGCCAGCGATCAGAGCCAATCTGTGCGGCAACCAGTGGGGATATCAGGGACCCCCACTGGCACCCACCTTGGCTGGCCTGGCGCAGCCTGCTTGCCAGCCCCACCCCCTGCCACCGCTACCAGTGGGGGGATCAGGGGGCCCCTGCTGGCACCCACCTTGGCTGGCCTGGAGCCTGTGGGCTGGGGTCAGCTCCTGCATTGAGCGTCTGCCCCATGGAGGTCAGTGCTTGTCATAGCGACCAGTCATTCCACCAGTCATTCTGCTGCTCAGTCGATTTGCATATTAGGCTTTTATTATGTAGGACAGTCAAGGCCAATGTAATTTGGAGACACACATATGTGGAAAAGCATAGTAGGGGTCATCAGAGAACATACTATGCAGTGCATCAGGAAGAAATGGGAACTTCTCCCTAAATCCTAAAATCATGCTAAAAATTTTAAAAATGCCAAACTACCCAGAATCTACCAGCCCACAACACTGCCTCAATGACAATTTCAATGCAATTGTCATTGTATTTGCTGGACTCTTATAGCTAAATCTGACATATGAAGGAAAAATGATTGAGAAATAGATTAAAATCTGTGCTCTGAGTCACTTCTGGGCAGAAATTCCACTTTTCTTGATTAGCATTACAGGATTTTATATTCCAGGTCTTATTTTCTTTACTCAGGTGTGTTTTAAAATCAGTCATCAATGAGAGTTATTTGTCTTCCTTTCTCTCGCAGAGAGGTTGCCATAAGGTGTTAAATCATTCTTGACTGAATGACTTGATAAATGTATTATATCACCCTACATACGGAATCAATAAAAAAATGTGTGAAAAATACTCTTCTGCATTTCTAAAAGATGGCTTTTTTAAGTTCATTATAAACACACACACACACACACACACACACACACACCCGAACTATGGAGCAAGAAGTCATAACCTTAAATCGACCTGGGCCAGTTAGAGTGCTGACAATGTAGATGTGTTTTGTTGGTGTGCTCTCTCATGGGGTTTTTTAGGAAAAATGAACTTGCAGCACATTTGTAAATCAGCATTATTTTCGCAGATTACAATTGCTTTCCCCATCGGTCAGAATGGGATTGCTAAGAGAATAGAGAAAAGCAGTGTAGGCACTGAGAGAAAGCCTCTCTCATGGACACCATCCAGAAGCCCTGCTGTGGACAAACTCAACTGAAAGCTGCAGCATCAGTTTGGAAAAAATTCCTTCCCTTCCCAAAACTGTTTCTAGAAGTCAGGATGTGGAAAGAGATAAACTATTAAAGAAAAGGATTTTGCAATTATATCAAAAAGTAGAGCAATGTTTCTATTTAGAGAGAATAGGGGTTCTCTTGGTTTGTAAAATAAATTCCCATCCCAAATGCAATATGATGATTAAATTAGAATTGACTGGAAAGCAATAAAAGTAGAGCCACAAGGCAAAGTTAATGCTTAAGTAGCACCCAGAGGTCCTTAAGACTGTTGAGTGTGAAGTGGAGGTTGAGGAAAAGGGGCAATGAGCGCCTTCAAGGTAACAGTGGAGGAGTCTCATGGACAATGATTGAAAGCACATGTGTATGAGTGAAAGTTTTGTTCAAACCCTGAAGGACTGGGAGGATTTTTCTGGGTTTTCTATATCTATGAATAAAATGAAAAAGGTCTTCAACTTTTCATAGCCTCGAGCTAGGTTCCAATGCCTGACCTTTTCCCCAGTATTCCATTGTCTTTGCTTGTTCCTTGACGTGGATTCTTTTTCCTGCTCTGCCATTTCTTGCCTCGTCACTTCCGCACCCAAGCAGTTTTTCTCACTATGACCCAGACATTCTGTACCAGATAGACTCCTGCTAAGAATCTCTCAGTTCAATTCTCTACTCCTCTCTTTCTATAAAGCACCTGGCTGCTGGGTAAAAAGAGTTAAATAATAGAGCAGAAAATAACTGTTCACTGGAATGTTCACCATCCAGCTGATGAGATCCAATCTTTACTTTTTAGTTTTCTCATCTTAAAGTCATTTGTGGAAACCCCTTTTATGTAGATTGTTTCCGAACTTCCTTTGCTATGGGTCAGAACCCCAAATTAAATAGCCAAATCTTCCAAATACCCCTCCTCTTCTAACCATGTCTACAGAATCAAAAACAGGTAATTGTACAAATTAGAATGAACAAAGGTAAATATGCTAATGCCTTTATTCTTATCTGAAGTTTCCCAGTCAACACATAATCATTTATCACTACTTGGTTGTGTTGTCCTGGTTTCTTCATAGCATCTTGAAAGGACTTTTGATCCTGACCCTAAGCAGGAAACCAGAATATCAACACTGCAACTCACGATTGTAAACAACCTTAGTATTTCCAAGAAGCTTCATATAAACTACTACCTAATTAAAGATTAGTATTCAAGCCCTGGCTGGTGTGGCTCAGTTGGTTGGAGCACCATCCCATGCACAAAAAGTTCATGGGTTTGATTCCCAGTCAGGGCACAGACTCAGGTAGGTTGTGGGTCCGGTCCCCAGTCTGGGTGCATATGGGAGGCAACTGATAGGTGTTTCTCTCTCACATCAATGTTTCTATCTCTCTCTCTCCCTCTCTAAAAATCAATAAAAACATTCTCCAGTGAGAATTAAGAAAAAAAAAGATTAGGATTCAAGGAGTTACAGGGACTATCTGCTCCAACCTGTACTTCAGGTCATTTTATATAAAGTAGAGCCTGGCAATCATTTTCTGTAAAAGGTCAAATAAATATTTTAGATTTTGCATGCCATGCAGTTTCTGTTGTAGGATGCAAGTAGTGACAGACAATATGTGAACAAATATGCATTACTGTGTTCCAACAAAAATTTACAAAAACAAATGCTGGCTGAATTTGGTCTGTTGTCTGTTGTTTGCTAAAAAGGTGTATTTACTAATCTCTATACATATTTTGTCCCTTCTCATTGCTTTGTTCTTGCATATGGCTGTCACTCAACCTATATATCCCAACTTTGTACAAACTAGAAAAAAGAAAAATGTGCTCCTCTAAGACAACAATTTAGATATAAAGCAGCCCTTCAGGAGACTGAATTAGAAAAAGATGTTAAGCTCCTTCAGAGTCAGGGCTATATCTAGGTACTAACACTATGAGGCCCTCTGTAGACAGTTCATATTTCTAATTTTGATAAAGATAAAATATATAGCTTCAGAAATACCTCATGTCATTTGACCTTAGAACATTAGCCTTATACATCTAAATTATTTTTCAGCTTTATGTTTTCAATGAAATAAAAAGGGAGTTGTAGTGCCCTAGCCCAGTGGTCAGCAAACTGCGCCTCGGCAAACCGACTCATGAGCCACATGTGGCTCTTTGGCCCCTTGAGTGTGGCTCTTCCACAAAATACTGACTTCTGCGTATGGGCCACAAAGTTTCAATCGCACAGTACATTTGCACCCACACATGGTATTTTGTGGTATTTTGTGGAAGAGCTACACTCAAGGGGCTAAAGAGCCGCATGTGGCTCGCGAGCCGCAGTTTGCCGACCACGGCCCTAGCCAATTTGATTCAGTGAATAGAGTGTCAGCCTGTGGACTGAAGGGTTTGATTCTGGTCAAGGACATGTACCTAGGTTGCAGGCCCGATCTCTGGCCCAGGTCAGGGTGTGCGTATGGAAGGCAACCAATCACATCGATGTTTCTCTTTCTCTGTCTCTCCCACTCCTTTCTTCTCTCTCTAAAAATCAATGGAAAAATATCTTCAGGTGAGGATTAACCAAAATAAAAGGAAGTGGTAGCAATTCAAAGTTCCCAAATGCAATGTATGAGAAGCCAATGTAGTAATATTTTTTTAATTTGCAGGATCTAAACCCTTTCATTTGTTTAAAG
>NW_006292334.1:1985201-1992465 GCF_000327345.1 Myotis davidii | reverse complement strand
TTTAATATTTTTATTGATTTCAGAGAGGAAGGGAGAGATAGAAACATCAATGATGAGAGAGAATCATTGATCAGCTGCCTCCTGCACTCTCCACATTGGGGTTCGAGCCCACAACCCAGGCATGTGCCCTGACCTGGAATTGAATCATGTCCTCCTGGTTCATAGGTCAATGTTCAACCACTGAGCCATGCTGGCTAGGCTAAATTGTTAGTTTCTAAAATTTCTTAAAACTGTACTTATCTTTACCCAATAAACCATAGCACAATCTTTATTACCAGATTTTTTTTATTTATCTTACCTATTTAATATTACATGTAATATTTTAATTCTGAATTTATTTTTTATGCATTGTATGAAGAGATGTTCCAAAATGATTTTTTTATTATGAAAATAGTTAACTAATTATTTCAACAATGTTCTTTTTTTCCCCATTCTCTACTTCTTTGTAAGGCTGGGTGAGATTATTTGTTTGTTTTCAACAATTCTAGGCTCCCAAATGTTTATCAGAATGCTTATTTACCATAAAATTCTAAAATTCTACAATTATGATAGTCCTCTCTATTCAGTGCAATTATCATATACAATTCATGACTATTGAGAAATTAAGAATGAATGACTTAGTAATGTTTTATAGTAGTAAGAGTGTATTTGGAAACTGACTACATCTTGTTTATTATTTCAGCTGACAAAACACAAAGTTCTGATGACAAAAAGTTGATTATGCTAGAATTTGGCCAATGAAATAATCTGGAAACATAAGAAAACAATGAGAGTCTGAAAATGTACACTAAATGCATAAGAAGATGAAAATCTTCCGGGTCACTGAGTTCCTTGTCCAGAAGCTGAAGAGAGAGACTTATCTAAAGTTTCTCACATGAAGTAAGTGGGCAAAATTTACTCTATGAATAGGTGAAGTTTTAAGTATTACCAAATAGTAACTGTAAAATCATCAAAGATTAAGGAAAAATGATATACACAAGCCACTGGTTAAGAGATTATGGGGCTCAATCCAAATAGCATAAAACAATGTTGGTTCAGTTAAAATTCTGGAAACATCTAACTCCGATGGGACTGATCCCAGGGTAAGGACTGACGTAGGTGTCAGTTATGCCAGCGGACTATACAGACACTGTCAGGAAGTTAGACGTAATTGAGGTAACTTTTCACATTTTTTGCACTGTTGATAAAATTTATCTTATGATTCACTGTACCTTCAACATATTGGGTCTTCAAAATCGTACCCTTCTCAAAAGCCTTATATGTGAAGGAGCAACTCAGTAAACTTCCACCCAACTTCCCACAACCAATACTGTGACTGGTTTGAAACTGTAATTTTGAAGGTCAACCATTTATTTTTCTATCTCTTGAGATGTTAAGCTAAATACACTGAAAATGTGACTCTAACCAACATGGAAAATTTCTTTTTTATATACTGTGTTCTTTAATATTGTAACATATTTCAGGGATGTATTTCTCAGGTCCAAGGGAAAATGTTCCCTCTCTAGTTTTATTTTATAATGGGCTGGGATAGGAGTTAAAGAGAAATGCAAAGTGAGTGTGATTTAGTATGGACAAATTTTATTCTTGAACTAAGATCATTCCAATGTTAATAATGGTGTACTGAGCAAAAGGAAACCATAATCCAAGCAGAATACACTGAAGCAAAAAATTATCCCCAACATTCAGTGAAGATAAACACTTTTCTTAATATGGTGGGGGAAAGATAAATAAAACATATGGAATTATAGTTCTAAATTGTTGGTGGAAGTGTAGTGTTAATATTCCAATATTAAGAATAAGCTTACTACATGATGAATAGTAACTGTCTTAAGAAATAAATAGTGCTTCCAACGGTAATTCAAGAATCTGCCTAAGTAAATAAAATTCAAAATATATTCAAGAGGAAAAGAATAAATGTAAAAAATACCACCTCTTCGCAAATTTTAATTAGAGCAGAGTGAAACTTGGCAGCTTCATCTGGGATGGTTCAGAAGAGGAGGTCAATGACCTAGAATGAACCCGTTCCCGACTGACAGGTCAGAGAGTGTTTCTACTTAATTAAACCCACGGAGGGAAGTCCTCCTTAGCATTATGTGAAGGATATTGAGAAGAGAAGAGAAAAAGAATGTTTTTCCTCGCTGAGCTTGTGTGAAAGACTGCTTTAGATCTATTGCATGCAAGGCATCTCACTTCCACACCCCCAGGCACAGACTCCTACTGGGGCCGGATATGGAGAAAAATCTAGCAGAAGGCGTTGCTAGAGTCTGTTTCTGTTACCTTGATAATTTGCTTTTTTTGAAATCCTTATAAAGCGTCAGTTGTAACTTAGGAAGCACACAGCCCACCCACTGAGGCAAAGTGTTCTTTTCTTGACTAAGCATATGCCTGATTCTTGGAGAGAATGTGGGAAGAGGTGAAAAAGCCTCCACACTTGAGAAATAAAGGACTATTTAATGCTGAATGACAAAATTCAGGCTTTTCAATACTAAAAGTTAAAACCTTCCTCTATATGACACCCAAAGATGGATGCTACATGGTTATTTCACTTTTTCAGATTCTATCCATTCATTCATTTATACATACATGCAATTAATTTCATTGTTTATCTAGTAAACTCCAGGCATGCATTAATCGTTGGTGATTAAGTGGTGAAGAGAGATAAAAAGATAAAGTTCTTATTCCCCTGGATCTTATAATTATGGAAAGCCTGCCATTGAAAAATCATGCTTCATGTAAACCTTAGGTTAGAATATCTTAGCTCCTGTAAATAGACATTCAATCTTTGGAATCCAGGCATTTGGCCCATCTGATGGGAGAATTCGGTTGCAAATTTTAGATTCAATTGATGATGATGAGGCCACCTGGGTTGTTAGAGATAAAGGCTAGAATGAGGAGACTCAGTCCTATCTGACCTGGTGAAGCTGGATGCAGGAAAGATAAACCCAGCACTGGGTAGCCATGCCTCTTTACCATTATTCTTTTCCCTGTATTGATATATTGAATCCATTACTCATTATTACTAAATACACATTACTGTTCCACCTGTCCTTTCAAACTTCACAATCCTATTGAGTCTCGCCTGTCCTGGAGCTTTTGAATGCCGTATTTTCTAAGCTAGGAGATGGATGTATAGAAAATAAGCAGACAACTAAAATGAGAAAATTATCACTGACCCTGAAAAATATTAAAAGAAAAAGACAAATACGTAATAGTTGGGAGAGCAAAGATAGAGAATTAATTGAGATAGAATAAGATGAATGTTCTCTCAGAAAAGGTGACATTTAAACCACCAAGGATGATAATAAACCTGACATTTAAAAAGCTAATGAGAAGATTATTCCATATAGAGGAAACTGCTAGTGAAAAGCACCTAAAGCAGTGAAGAGTTTATTGGTCCTAGGAATAGAAATTAGGCTAGGGTAGCAGGGAGTAAGGAGCCAAAAAAAAGGCAGTGTAAGATATCGAAACATTAGGCAGGGACCAGATTAGCAAAGCTGTGATAACATAAATCATCTGATCACTGAGTTTATCTGCCAAGTTCTTGTTTATAACTATTCAGATAGAGAACAATAGCTGAAGCTCTAAAGGATAAAATGAATAATGCCAAACCATGGGAATTATACTTAACAAAAATTAAGATGTGTACTAAATATTTAAATGGCAGCCAGACCACGTCATTAGTCTCCTGAAAACTGCCCTCATTATGACACAGATATGAGGAGGGTTGGTGAATCCTGTGAAGCTTCTTATTAAGAAGAAAAAAAATTACAGGTTTATGTTAACTAGCAATTCAATTAAAAAATGAGTATAATTAAAACTGTTGGTTTTTCAATCAAAATTACTAATATTTAGCTGAAACATGATAAAGACTTTAAGATAAAATTAAAATAATGGTGTTTCCAACTCCAATAACAATGTATCACAATATACTACACCTGGCTTCTGGATATTTTTTATTCTCCATGGAATTATCTTTAAAATGGAGTCCATGCCCTAGCTGGTTTGGCTCAGTGATAGAGCATCAACCTGCAGACTGAAGGGTCCCAGGTTCGATTCCAGCAAGGGCACATGCCTAGGTTGCAGGCTTGATCCCCAGTAGGGAGGTGTGCAGGAGGCGGCCGATCAATGATTCTTTCTCATCATTGATGTTTCTATCTCTCTTTCTCCCTCTCCCTTCCTCTCTGAAATAAAAATAAAAATAAATAAATAAATAAAAATAAAATAGAGTCCACAAGTGGAAGATGGTGCTTCCTCTAAATACCAGCTATCAAATTTGAACATTTTTCTGTTGGACTATTAAAACCAACAAAAAGCTGGAGTAAAATACAGGAGCCAGCATTTGTTGGGACATAAACAATTAAAATATGCCTATAAGCTAAACGCTGTCACAGAAAGTTTGTGAGACAAGTGGAAGATGGTTTAATACAAAATTTTGGTGCAACACTTGGGCCTGAATTTAAAGCAAAGAAGAAGATTCTCAACTAGTAAAAATATGGTTATGTTTTTAGCTTGAGGTCTTCATTGGAAAATAGGCAGACAAAAATACACTGAATTGTATTTGTGAACCCTTATTTTTATTATGGAAGAAGAATCCTAGTTTATAGGATGACAGAAGGCATTCTATATGGAATCCAACTCATTGAGTTCATACTTGTGAGTTAACCATATTCTAGATCAGCGGTTCTCAACCTGTGGGTCGTGACCCCTTTGGGGGTTGAACGACCCTTTCACAGGGGTTGCCTAAGACCATCAGAAAGCACATATATAATTACAGATTGTGTACAGTAGAAAAATTACAGTTATGAAGTAGCAACGAAAATAATTTTATCGTAGGGGGTCACCACAACATGAGGAACTGTATTAAAGGGTCGCAGCATTAGGAAGGTTGAGAACCACTGTTCTGGATTATCTGTAATCCATCCTTTAGTAGTTATATATGCTCTTCCAGCTTACTCTACTTGCAATCAGTTAGCTGAAGGTCAGAGAATAAAGATTAATTTTAATATTTGCCTGAGGCAAACAATTCAGAAGGCATAGCTCCTATTAAAATACTAAGTATCCATAAGCCAATATGAAATGTAAATGATTTCTGGGTTATCTCAAACCAAAAACTTGCTACTGCAGGATCTTCTCATCTAAAAATAACTTTTCAAAAGGAAGTTTTTGCTTTTTAAAATACTTTATTGGACCACTGTATCTCTGAGATACAACTGAAGCATTTATAATTAGAACATGTATAGTTTTATCTGAGTTTCCCAGGTAGGTACTGAGTAAATACACTCCTACTGATTTGTTTTCTACCTCTAGGTTCCAAGTTGTTTGTTTATTTGTTGGTCTGGTTGGTTGGTTGGTTGATTCTCTGTGCATATGTACATTAAGACAGATTAGACTGACTAAAGATGTATTGGGTACAATTACCTATAGACTTCAGTATCAAAGAACTTAGAAGTTGCTGTACCCAGAAAAAAAATACCATTGGTTTATTTGCACAGAGATTATACTAAAGGCAAGAAATCAAAAGATAACAGTTTCTCAAAACTCCAAAAACAGTATATTTCCCAAACTAAAATCTATTAAATCCAGCTCAATTTATAAAGTTAAAGTTACCTTTCAGCCATGCAGGAACTGTCTAATATTATATTTGCTGCTATAATCCCAAAATGAGATTCTGCTCCTCCAAGTCACTCTAAAAATGTCTTCAAATAGTTTCAGTGTAAAAATGTGAAATAAATGCCTGCTGATGATACATTATTGGTTTCTTTATTATTTTTAAAAGACTGACCTAATCATCATTCTTTTGCCTGAAATATTCAGTTTTTGTTTAGATTTTAGATTAAATTTAACATATTTTAAAGCCAGTGTAATCATCCTAAGGAAACAAAATCTATAAAACTCTAAGCACTCAATTTACCAGATTATTATATGGTTTAGTGGGGAAAAACGTGGCTTATTTTTAGGAAGTTATAGGCAAAGGACCAACATTACTAAAGTGATATTGACCTTTTACTGGGTATGGAGAATGCTCACATACCATTTTTTTTTAAGAATGAATATTCTTTGAGAGGAGAATAGAGACATCTAAAGCAAATAAAAGCTTCAAATAAAGAAGCCTTAGGTTTCTTTTTTTAATGAAGAATACAATAACATGTAACATAAGAAGGGGGAGATGTGGGTTGGGGAGAGGCAAGAGATCTTATAAAGGTTAAGATCTTAAGATCTGATATAACATCACCCCATTGTTTATAAAAGTATTTGGGAATAGATTAGGATGAGAGGAGGTACATACACGGCAAAAATCAGCCATCTAACCCCCTAAGACAGGCCAAGACTAGGCACCTCATTTCAGCCACTGGAGAGAAGCATGGCTTTCTAGTTTCTTCCTTTTTTAAACAAAATAAAGCATTTTAGCCTGAAATTACAGAGTGAAATGTCCTGCTATATATCATAAAACACTAGAGGCCCAGTGCACAGATTCATGCACATTAAAAGGAAATTAATTAGAAGGTGGCTGGTGGGGTGGGACAGGGCAAGACAGCTGGACATGCCCTGGACCCAACCTCCTATGGTCCCTCCCCTGCTGGCCACACCTGGGGTGGCACCACGGCTCAAAGGGCGTCTGCGGAGTAAGTGGGGTCCCTCCAACAGGTAGGGTCCCTAGGCCTGGCCTGCGGGTATTGGGCCAAACCAGCAGTCTGACATCTTCCAAGGGGTCCCGGAGTACGAGAGGGTATTCCGCAAAGTTGCTATTGCTTGGCTGCTCCTGTATTGAGCATCTGCTCCCTGGTGGTCAGTGCGCCTCATACCTACTGGCCAGTCGGCCAGTCACTTAGCCTTTTATATATATACTAGAGGCCTAGTGCACAAAATTTGTTCATGGGGTGTGTGGGGGGGGGGGAGTCCCTCGGCCCAGATTGCGAGCAGGTGCAGGCCAGGTCAAGGGACCCCACCAGTGTATGATTGGGGTCAGGGAGGGCTGTGGGAGGTTGGCCAGCTGGGGAGAGACCGTGGGAGAGCTCCAGGGTGTGTCCGGCCCTTCTCACTTAGCCCTGATCGGCCAGACCCCAGCTGCAAGCTAATATATCAGGGAGGGCTGTGGGAGGTTGGCCAGCTGTGCATGTCATAGCGAGTGGCTGAGCAGCCTTAGCCTATCATTGGCATATTACACTTTGATTGGTTGAATGGCCGACTGGACATATTAGGTTTTTATTATATAAGATACTCTGTTTTCCTTAACTACACAAGAGCTCTGTAAAATGCCTTTCTA
>NW_006292334.1:1981541-1984818 GCF_000327345.1 Myotis davidii | reverse complement strand
TCTTCCTCCATCACTGGAGCAAGCAAGCCTCCTGCTCTCTCCAGCTCCGTGGCCACGGCCTGCTGAAAGCATGTATCTTGGGTTTATTTACCTTCCATAATTGAAACTGTGTTGCTTTTGAGTGGATCTCAGAGCTGGCGGCAGGCTGGCTTCCTCCATCGCTGGAGCAAGCAAGCCTCCTGCTTGCTCCAGCTCTGTGGCTTCCTGCCGCCATCTTGGTTGGGTTAATTTGCATATAGTCGCTCTGATTGGCTGGTGGGCATGGCTTTGGGCATAGCAGAGGTGCGGTCAATTTGCATGTTTCTCTTTTATTAGATTAGAATATCTCCTCGAGAACAGAATAATTTCATGTACCAAAAAAAACAAGTTTCTATTTTAATAATTTCAGTGGACTGCAAAGCAGTATGAACTTTGCTCTAACATTTATTGAATGTCCACTAGAATTCTTCCCTTAAGGGAAATTTCTCTGGCTGTCTTGCTCCCTGATGTATCTGGAAAAAGGTCTACCTCATATTAGGTGCTCAATATATTTGGTTACTTATGAAAAGAGAGGAGATAATAGAGATGTAGAGTTTAATTCTTTCAATATGCAATGTGAATCCTCTTCCTGGATTTTGACTTTGATACTACCTCTCACAATGAAGACAGTGCAGTAGTGGTTAACAGTTCAAACTCTAAAATCTGAGAAAATCTATGAGTCATTTCTTGCTTAATTATTTACTAGTTTTATAATATAAGGCAAAATGCTTGATCTTACCAAGGCAGCTTATCCTTAAAAAATATAATAAATAATAGAAACTATCTTACACAATAATCTTGAAGATCCAACAGAAAAAGGCACATGACTTTAGTAATGTACCTCACTAACATTAAGTGCTCAATGAATGATCATCCAATACAACAAACAATCAAAAAATGAACCAATAAGCATTACTCAACAACAACAACAAAAGTCTAGTCTGCTTTCTAGGTCATGTGTGTTAGTCTGTAGTTTTCAAATCCAAAGAGAATTTTGGGTTTTTAAGTGTCTTAAATAACACAACAGAGGTTTATTTTCATATACATGTGGCAATTAGCAAATAGTACATAATCAACATATAATGAGAGTTGAATATCTTCTAGAATATTAAATGTTTTATTTATTAATGTTTTTAAAAAGTAATCAATATTACCAATAATTAAGATACAAAGTCTATCCATTTGACTATGGCTTTTTTCCCATATAAGCTTATGATGTAGTGTACTGCCCAGGAAGACTACAAGATTTCCAATTTCTTTTATAAGACCTTTCAGTTTTTTCCTTAATCTGCCATGAGTACAAATTATTCATCTCTTATTAGGTGATGCCTACAACAGATAACACCAAGTGGCTTTAAATATATATATATAAATATATTTCTAATCATGTTACAAGTCAACAGATGGGGAATCACAGCCGTGGTTCTGCTCCAGGATGACAATTCAGTTAACCACTCTTCCAGGGTCTCCTTTATTCTGGTCTTCTAGGCTAAAATAGCAACGCTTTGTGACTTGCACATTTTTATGTTAGTGGGAAAGGATCAAAAGAATTGAGAGAAAAAAACTGCAGATGGCTCGTAAATCTTCTTCTCATATATGGCCATTGAGTGAAACATATATCTACATATCATGTGGCTAAGCACAAGTCAGTGAGGTAGGGATCTATCTTCTTCCCACACATGTTACACGATAATGTGCAGGGATCTATAACCACCTTTTATCAGAAGGGAGAGTGATGGGACAGTGCTAAATAGCTTCATAGAAGTTGAGATTCAAAGTGTCACTACTTATCAACATAATCTCAGTGAAATACAAATCAAGTGCTCATTTCCTCAAGAAGGCAGGGAAAATATTTGAAAACATTTTTTGAATGAAGGTAAATAGTAAAAACTTAATCTCTTTATCCATGTTACTTGAAAGTATATTTGATTGAAGAATAAATTTGTAAAGCTGCATGACTTCTTAATGGGAACATATGAAGAAAGCACTAAGCACACATAAAAATAAAGCTATAGGACATCACCAATTAATTTAGTCTTCCTGATAAGGTATTTCTTTATAAAGGGAAATGGTTTTAGATAAGAAGATAAAAACCAATAAAATTATAAAGCTATATTAAAAACCAATCAAAGAGGCTAATCTCTCAGGAAGGACAGTGGATTGATATGCTGAGAAGATGAATCAAACAACATCCAAAGCTGAGAACCAACCCTGAGAGTTGACAATCAATGAATCACCCGACACCTAATCAGTCTGTCTCCTTAGTACATCATGATCTAAAGGCAAATCGATAGCAGTCAATCACCATATGATCTTGCTAAAATGGTGAATAATGAGTGAAGGCCAGACATTCAGAAACTTTCTGCAATATTGCTGTGGGCAATAAAATGTAAGGAGTCCAAGGAGGCAATCATTAAGTTAAAAATGCAGGAACTATGGCCAATCTACAAAAGTTAACACGTCTAATATAGAAGGGATCCCTGACCTGAAGCATAGTGCTATGAACTATAGGCCCCTTTGGTGACTGGATTATATAGCAGAGATGCCCTCCAAAAAGAAAATCCGAGTTTCCCAGGAAGGGGACAGAGATACTAGAGAAAAAAGAAGGGTGAGGCAAAGCCCACATGCCCAATTATTACTCCCAATCTTACTAGGCAAGTAATTCTCTTCATCTCCCCACCATGAAATAAACAAAATTGGAGACATATTTAAAGTTACACTATTGAAGCTCCCTTCACAGAAAGGAAATACATCAGGAATGAAGAAGTGTTTCCAAATAACATTATATGGCTTTCATTAGTATCTCGCAGTTGAGTGTTAACTTGTAAGTTAAATGAAGAATTGCAGGATCTTACATTGTTTATTAATGTCAATAGGAGAGCCCCAAAGAGAAAGTTGAGCACAGCTAAGTAGCAATACTTAATAGAAAAGACACCATTAAAGATCAGGAAGGCTTTGTCCCAGTTTGCATTTAAGGACACACACAAACACACACACACACACACACACACACGCGCGCGCAGAACCAAAATTGGTTGTGTGTGGGAGGTGGAAAAAAATCAAAATGATGAAGCCCTTCTTACCATCTCCCTTGGAGAGACTGTAGGAGTTCCCTGGAGAAATTTCCAAAACTGGCTGAGTCTCAGAAACTTGTGTCAAAATTAGTTTGGCAGAATTGTGAGAGCTAATCCAGGAGCTTCCCAGCCAAACATAAAATCAGGACACAGCATTCTGTGTAAACAGAAAAACTTGGAGCTGA